>NC_074702.1:340493-408448 GCF_029448725.1 Salvelinus fontinalis | reverse complement strand
ACCATGCTGTGCCCTCTATGTAGCCAGTTCAGATGCGGGAGGGGTTCACCGACACGGCTGATATAACCTAGAGGATTTAGGGAGAAGGGGAAAGAGGGATGAAGTGAAGGAGAGAGTAGTTAAAGAGACAGTGTTTTAAAGGAATATGCGTGTGTGGTCTCACCTGGTGTCCACACTAAGTGGCTGCAGAGTATTTAATACTGTAAAACATGAACAGACACACAAGGATAAACAATACAGCGGAGTTACAGAAATAATGAAGTGGCTTACTTTTCTCCATGGGTGGCCCTCTTGCCTATTCTTTGAAGGTGTAAGGAGCCACAGTTATACACCTGAGCTTGCCTACTGCACAACACAATCCGTCAATCAGATACACGGTACACGGCTGTGTAGGTTGTGGGTTATAAGGTGTCTAATTGTTAGAATTCTTAAAATAGCCTCTTTTGTTTTTGTACGGACATCACACACCCTTACCTAAACAGCACCCTCATCTGAGAAGTAGAAATCAAAGGGAGAGAAACTGTGACTACAGATGACATAGCTAAGTAAACGGAAGAATACTCATTTTGCAATGTGAATGGCTCCTTAAAAGAGCCTTTGGTTGTGCATAGTGTAGTCTATGGTGTTGCCAGGGAACAGCAGCCTCGTCAAAGAAGTAGGAGGTGCAGATCTCCCGCACACGGATTGCCTCTCTTGCTGCGTTGTTGGACCCCATCTTTGAAACATCCTGCAGAGCAGCAGACTTCTCCTCTGGCACGCGACGGCGAGCTGCAGATCCCCTCCTGGTCCTCGTGTCCATCCTCATGAAGTTATGCAGGACACAGGTAGCCTTCACACACCTGCATTCCTCCAGGAGGCAGTCCCAGATGGCCCTGGTCACCCAACCTTGCAGTGCCCTACAGCCTACAAGGTAACTGTAGGTAATAATTTTGAAGGAATCTCCAGTTACAAGATATTTGTAGGAATATGGAAGATAATGTAATTATTAGACTTTACATCATCAGGTTATTGTGGATTACTAAAGTATAATATCCCTTCTAACAAATCATGATAGCATTAGATAGATTGATAGATAGATGCATGTGCACACACACGTGCATGTGTAGCATGTGACAATAGCAGGATCATATCAAGGATAGTGCCAGAAATTAATACATAAATACCACTAGAATATTGATGATGAGTTGATCATTTGAATCAGCTGTGTAGTGCTAAGACAAAAACTCAAATGTGCACCCCTTTGAGTCCCCAGAACCAGGACTGAGAACCACTGCTCTTCATTGGGACATCTTCATCTGCAGACAGGCTTAACAGATCTCTCTATCTGAGGACAAAAAACCTCACAAGAAACAGACTTCATTATACTCAAATTACACCGCACTGAATATTATGTTACTATTATCTCCGTCCTCACTTCTAGGGACAGGAACTACACAAAAGTACCTGCCCTATCCAGAATAGCCTACTCTCTCACTGACAGTTGGGGCTGCTATCCTTTCACCCTCCTATATGGCTGTTAGCTAGCTACCTACAAATGCATTTGGAGTTTGTTTTTTACAGTGATAAATACATCAAGATAGCTAGCTAATATGAAGTTAGGGACAAACTTGCTATGCTGAACTCTTGACGCACAATCAAACATGCTGCCATATGCTGCCAGCACGCCCACAAGCGATCCTCTCTGGACGGCCTAAGCAGCACGCCCACAAGCGATCCTCTCTGGACGGCCTAAGCAGCACGCCCACAAGCGATCCTCTCTGGACGGCCTAAGCAGCACGCCCACAAGCGATCCTCTCTGGACGGCCTAAGCAGCACGCCCACAAGCGATCCTCTCTGGACGGCCTAAGCAGCACGCCCACAAGCGATCCTCTCTGGACGGCCTAAGCAGCACGCCCACAAGCGATCCTCTCTGGACGGCCTAAGCAGCACGCCCACAAGCGATCCACTCTGGACGGCCTAAGCAGCACGCCCACAAGCGATCCTCTCTGGACGGCCTAAGCAGCACGCCCACAAGCGATCCACTCTGGACGGCCTAAGCAGCACGCAGCAATTTACAGTGTGCTAGTGTACACGCGCCGTTAGTCCTGCTGTCTCAGTTCACTGTACTGTGATCCACCACAAGGAACAAACACAAAAAAATATGTATGTTAGAATCGGTAGCAAGGTTCCCATCCGATTGGCGACAGATTGTCATGCGAATACTCGAAATAAAGAAAATATGCACATTTTTAAATCAGTGTGTGGTTATGTACTTTTTCCCTTAAATGTTCATGTACTGAATTAAAATCTAAAGTTCAATAGGTTTCCATCACATTTTCAACTATAGCAATAGTTTTGTCATCGAAACGGTTGTGTTAAACAGCAGATGTGCCTCCTCTGGTTTTGTCAGGTGTGCTCCAGGCAACAGCTCACAGATACAGTGAGGGTAGGCTGTGAGGGTAGGCTGTGAGGGTATAGTCTAGACTCTACATGATTTCATTATTATGGATAAGAGCCAGAATATTTGTATTTGTCAAACGGAAGTCAAGCATCGATCATCATGTCACCAGAATAAGACCCTCGATATTTATTTGAAAGGAGCATCAAGATCACAGTGCACTTTCACCATAACTTCAAGTTCATCATAACGTATTTCATTTGTAGCCTAATAAACTGCATGGTTTCCCGAGTCGTAGTGGAAGGACCACACACCATATCATCGAGTGACTCCAGGTTTACTTCCATATGATGTTTATTATATCAATATTTGTGCATAAAGGCGTTGCCACTGCCATTTTTCCGCATAATAAATTATACCGACACAAAAAGACCCCTCCACGTCAAACGAACAAATGATCTGTCGGCATTCATAAACTTGTTAAGAAACTTCCTGTTTCCATCACAGCTGTCATGATCTGTTTTCATACAGTAGTTTATCATGTCTATGGACTTCGCATTAAATCTGTGGATGGAAACGTGATTAGTGTCGTGAAAGGGTTTGACTGAAGTCCATCGACAAGCTCCACTGAATTACTCTTCTGACCATAGAAACATATAAATTCAGCTTGAGAAAGTCTGTGAGGACAAGGAGATGATGCTGCTGGTGGTGATGGATGTAGACAGGGGCTGGAGATGAGACTGGGAGACTGGGAGACTAGGGACTCATCAGTGGTGGAAGTGAATGTTCTGTAAGAGGTCTGCCATTGCTTTTCTACCAAACAAGTGGGATGACCCCTGACCTCTTGCCTCATCACTCTCAAGAGAGGAACACAGGAAGCTGGGAGCTCTAGGTGCAATTTAAATAGAAGGTCAGGCGCTCTCTCAGGAGTGATTATTAAATGTTTTCTAAAAAAAGTTATCCCAGGCCCAGCAATTTACAAGTAGTTTGTAAATGCCCGTAGCTCAACTAAAACATGTGGGTTGTGTGAATTTGTAAGTATGGTATACTGTATATGATAGTGAAATAACATCCCAGACCTCAATAAGGTCACCTGTAGCAAGCAAGGCCCTCAGTCTTTAGCCCTCCAGGTTTTTACATTTTAATACAGACATGGGTGTGTATTCCCTATTTAGTGCACTACTTTAGACCAGAGCCCTAGATAGGGAATAGGGTGTTATTTGGAAATTGAAACACAGAAATGAACTATTTTAACAGTGGTGGCAGTCAAGTCTGTGTAGACTATTCCCTAGCTAATACTGCACTGTTTTAGTTAATAGTCAGAGGAAGAGGTGTTTTTTCAGCAGCATTGTTGTGTCTGGGACCTCTGAGACAACACAGCAGGAGAGGACACACTCACCGTGGTCAAGAAAAGAAACTGTGGCGTAGGTGGAAGTCGCTGGGACAATGAGCGACAGCCACCCCTTCCTATAAGCAATCTGATTTCCTGGTCCGTTTTTTCTGTTGACCTTTGAAAGTCTATGAATGGAATCCTTGCTGCTTTAAAGGTCATTGAGAAAATGTCAAGTCAAGTTAACTACTGTTACTTCCAGGGTATGTACTGTAGACTATCCGTCGTTAGTTGAGTATATAACACGTTTAGTCATATTTTTATGTTTTATTTTAATTAATAGAATTGAATAGTATGTATAATATTTAGAATGTTTCAGAATTGAGCAGTTGTTGAAAATACTCAGTCTTCATCCCTATTTCGCTTTCTAACTCTATATTATTCCCAATCTGTAATTTTGCGTAATCAAGGACACATTTGGATATACAGTACTGTTGGCTCACTATTTCAAAAGAAGATGGAGAACAAGCTATAGGATGAAAAATAGCAGATTTTTGGCGCAGGCAGCCAGCCGACTAGCGCTAGCTGATGCTGCCTAGCAAACATTTGAATTTATTATAAAAGAGAGCATGATCTGTCAATCTGTAGAAATAGTGGATCAATGGTTTCCTACAGAGATGAACACATTGATCAGTTAGATGATTGCGGAGAGGCGGAGAGGCGGAGTGGCAGCCTCAGTTTTCAGTGGTCCTTTGTGTTTGGCTGCTGGCTACCACTGCTATATTTAGAAAGCCTAGCAATGCAGCCCGCTGAAAGCACAGCATCAGGGACCTGGCTAAAGATAGAATGCTGACCCGTAGGTCAGGATACAATGTAGCTAGGATGCTTTTAAAATGGGGTTTCACGTTTAACACTAGAGTATACACTGAGTGTACAAAACATTAGAAACACCTTCCTAATGTTTTTATTTTTATTTAACGTTTATTTAACCAGGAAATATTGAGTTGCATTTTGCCCTCAGAACAGCCTCAATTCGTCAGGTCATGGACTCTACAAGTTTTCGAAAGTGTTCCACAGGGATGCTGGCCCATGTTGACTCCAATGCTTGTGGCAAGTTGGCTGGATGTCCTTTAGGTGTTGGTCCATTCTTGATACACAACTGTTGAGCGTGAAAAACCCAGCAGCTTGCAGTTGTTGACACAAACCAGTGCGCCTGGCATCTACTACCATACCCCGTTCAAATACACTTACATCCTCTGTCTTGCCCATTCACCCTCTGAATGTAACACATGCACAATCCGTGTGTCCATTGTCTCAAGACTTCCCTTCATTTACACATATTGAAGTGGATTTAACAATTGACATGAATAAGGGATCATAGCTTTGACCTGGATTCACCTGGTCAGTCTGTGTCATGGAAAGAGCAGGTGTTCTTAATGTTTTGTACACTCAGTGTAGTCTTTCAAATGTAAGATCAAAATAAGGGGAATAGTCTGTTTTATAGATTGATCAAACTGTTCTAGTAGCTGCAGCACTCAGGAGAAGGGAACATTACTGTGTTGTTCTGTTGAATATATACACTAGGTCTATCTATGTACATGTATATATGCATGCACACACACGCACGCACGCACACACACACACACACAGTACACACACACACACACGCACGCACGCACGCACGCACGCACGCACGCACACACACACAGTACACACACACACACACACACACACACACACACACACACACACACACACACACACACACACACACACACACACACACACACACACACACACACTGCACACATACTGCACACACACTGCACACACACACACTGCACACACACACACACACACACACACACACACACACACACACACACACACACACACACACACAGTGCACAACACACACGCAAACACGCACTCTAAAGAAGTAAATGACACACAAAAGCCCAGACTGTTATTTTCCTTCACAGGCGCGTCCGAGACTCCCAGGGGCTCCTTGCATTATTGCATTATAATTAGCTTCATCACCAAACATTGTTTTAAATTGAGGAACCAAACATTACTGCCTTTTAAAAGCTTTTTGTGTGTTATTTGATCCAACATGTAAAGTGCCCTCTGTATCACCCAGAAAGTCCAACAGGAAATACCACAGGACGCCAGACAGGCTAACCTAATAAAAGTGAGAGCGCCCAATCATTAGCCGGGGAAACTCACTCCCATAACGCGTCCAGATGTAAGCTAATTGGATATAGACATCAAATCAACAGTTCTAATGCCTTTGTGCTTTTATGAGGCCCAGCCGCAAAAGTATACCACAGTCAGGGAAAATTGACTTTCTTTCTTTTTTAAAGTGATTTTATCCTATCTTACCCATACACCTCAGCAAGTAGTCTAGGCTAGGGGGGCTTTTCCTGGTCTCTCCATGCCGTGGTGAGTCACCGTCAGAGAGCTGATGTAATGTTGCAGGCTCCCGAGGCTCCCAGTTACACTGGTAATTGGTGTGTGGAGGTAATTTCCCAGCAGGGCTCTGTCTCCTCTTAGGGCTGAGGAGGGCCAGCAGGAGGGACGAGGGACTGTTACCTCAGAAAGGCCTGTTACCAGGCACCTCCACCTAGGGATGGTCCCTAGTGGTTAGGGAGGTTGTCACCTGGTCATATTTACATCCTCTGTGACATCCCTGGGTAGCATGATGAAACTCTGTTCACACTGTAACATCCCTGGGTAGCATGATGAAACTCTGTTCACACTGTAACATCCCTGGGTAGCATGATGAAACTCTGTTCACACTGTAACATCCCTGGGTAGCATGATGAAACTCCTTCAAACTGTAACATCCCTGGGTAGCATGATGAAACTCTGTTCACATTGTAACATCCCTGGGTAGCATGATGAAACTCTGTTCACACTGTAACATCCCTGGGTAGCATGATGAAACTCTGTTCAAACTGTAACATCCCTGGGTAGCATGATGGAACTCTGTTCACATTGTAACATCCCTGGGTAGCATGATGGAACTCTGTTCACATTGTAACATCCCTGGGTAGCATGATGAAACTCTGTTCACACTGTAACATCCCTGGGTAGCATGATGGAACTCTGTTCACATTGTAACATCCCTGGGTAGCATGATGAAACTCTGTTCACACTGTAACATCCCAGGGTAGCATGATGAAACTCTGTTCAAACTGTAACATCCCTGGGTAGTATAATAAAACTATGTTCAAACCGTGGACATAAAGGTAAATAGATACATATTCAAATGTATAAATGCTTAATCAAACAGGTCATGGGAGACACACATGTACGAATAACACACGCTGATATACTGCCCTCCATTTGCCTACAGAACAGCCTGAATTATTAGTGGCATTAAACATTGCTCATTTTGGATCAAGGGACCTACCGTGTGTCAGGAAAACATTCCCCACACCATTACACCACCGCCAGCAGCCTGTACTTTTGACACCAGGCAGGATGGGTCCATGGACTCATGCTGCTTACGCCAAATCCTGACTCTGCCATCAGCATGACACAACATAAACCTGGATTCGTCAGACCAGGCAGTGTTTTTCCACTCCTCAATTGTCCAGTGTTGGTGATCAGTGTTGGTGATTAATTTTGATCTTGAATCTTGAGATGATGTAACATCGCTGTGAGATACACTCTCTCTGTCCTCCTAATCAATGTGTTTGACATAAGAAAACCTTCTATGTCTGAGATAACAGGACTCTTTGAACTCAGGAAAAACAGGGAATAGAAAAAACAGTTCCTCCTCCCATGGCTCCTCCTGCCATCCTCCCATGCATGGATCATCGGTTAAGAACAAAACATTTAGAAGTGGGATCATATGAGGGTAGAGGAGACATGTTATGTTTGTCCATTGTTGGTGTTGCAACACTTAGTGTTCCTCCTTACATACTGGGCCTGGCTTCCTGCTGGGTTTCATCATAATGTCTGTTTGTCACAGAGAGAGAGAGAGAGAGAGAGAGAGTGATAGAGAGAGAGAGAGAGAGTGAAAGAGAGAGAGAGAGAGAGAGAGAGAGAGAGAGAGAGAGAGAGAGAGAGAGAGAGAGAGAGATTGATAGAGAGAGTGATAGAGAGAGAGAGAGTGATAGAGAGAGAGAGTGATAGAGAGAGAGAGAGACTGATAGAGAGAGAGAGAGAGGGATAGAGAGAGAGAGACAGAGAGAGATAGAGAGAGAGAGTGATAGAGAGAGTGATAGAGAGAGAGAGAGTGATAGAGAGAGAGAGTGATAGAGAGAGAGAGAGACTGATAGAGAGAGAGAGAGGGATAGAGAGAGAGAGAGACAGAGAGAGATAGAGAGAGAGAGAGTGATAGAGAGAGAGATAGAGAGAGAGAGAGAGTGATAGAGAGAGAGAGAGGGATAGAGAGAGAGAAACAGAGAGAGAGAAGGAGAGAGAGAGCGTGAGAGAGAGAGTGATAGAGAGACAGAGAGAGATAGAGAGAGAGAGAGTGATAGAGAGAGAGAGAGAGAGGGATAAAGAGAGAGAGAGACAGAGAGAGAGAGAGTGATAGAGAGAAGGAGAGAGAGAGCGTGATAGAGAGACAGAGAGAGAGAGGAGTCCCCTAAGCAGGCTGGTCCTGGGGCTCTGTTCACAAACACAAACAAACCCCACAGAGCGCCAGGACATGGCCGTATTTTCTTTTTTCTTTTTCTCTCACTTTTGTTTATTATCTATTTCACTTGCTTTGGCAATGTAAACATATGTATCCCATGCCAATAAAGCCGTTTGAATTGAATTGAGAAAGGAAGAGCGTGAGAAGGAGAGAGAGAGAGAGCGAGAGACCTGGAGAGAGAGAGAGAGCAGCCATCCTGCATTGATTAAGCCACAGAAGTGGGGAGTTGTGTTTGAACTGGTAATTGCAGTACCATGTCTTGAGAAATAATCCTCAGGTTATGACCAGGGTTCCGAACAGAACAGAGAAGCATGATTCATTCAAATATTTATTGTATTGTAACTACCTTCAGTGGCTCTTTTAGGATCATTCGATCCCAAAACTATGTAAAGGGGAACAACACAGGACATCACCACGTAGAGGGGAACAACACAGGACATCACCATGTAGAGGGGAACAACACAGAACAACACCATGTAGAGGGGAACAACACAGGACATCACCATGTAGAACAACACAGGACATCACTATGTAGAACAACACAGGACATCACTATGTAAAGGGGAACAACACAGGACATCACCATGTAGAGGGGAACAACACAGGACATCACCATGTAGAGGGGAACAACACAGGACATCACCATGTAGAGGGGAACAACACAGGACATCACCATGTAGAACAACACAGGACATCACCATGTAGAACAACACAGGACATCACTATGTAGAGGGGAACAACACAGGACATCACCATGTAGAGGGGAACAACACAGGACATCACCATGTAGAACAACACAGGACATCACGATGTAGAGGGGAACAACACAGGACATCACCATGTAGAGGGGAACAACACAGGACATCACTATGTAGAGGGGAACAACACAGGACATCACCATGTAGAGGGGAACAACACAGGACAACACCATGTAGAGGGGAACAACACAGGACAACACCATGTAGAGGGGAACAACACAGAACAACACCACGTAGAGGGGAACAACACAGAACAACACCACGTAGAGGGGAACAACACAGGACATCACCATGTAGAGGGGAACAACACAGGACATCACCATGTAGAACAACACAGGACATCACTATGTAGAGGGGAACAACACAGGACATCACCACGTAGAACAACACAGGACATCACCATGTAGAGGGGAACAACACAGGACATCACCATGTAGAACAACACAGAACAACACCACGTAGAGGGGAACAACACAGGACATCACTATGTAGAGGGGAACAACACAGAACATCACCATGTAGAGGGGAACAACACAGGACATCACCATGTAGAACTACACCGGACATCACCATGTAGAGGGGAACAACACAGGACATCACCATGTAGAGGGGAATAACACAGGACATCACCATGTAGAGGGGAATAACACAGGACATCACCATGTAGAGGGGAATAACACAGGACATCACCATGTAGAACAACACATGACATCACCATGTAGAGGGGAACAACACAGGACATCACTATGTAGAGGGGAACAACACAGGACATCACTATGTAGAGGGGAACAACACAGGACATCACCATGTAGAGGGGAACAACACAGGACATCACCATGTAGAGGGGAACAACACAGGACATCACTATGTAGAGGGGAACAACACAGGACATCACAATGTAGAGGGGAACAACACAGGACATCACCATGTAGAGGGGAACAACACAGGACATCACCATGTAGAGGGGAACAACACAGGACATCACTATGTAGAGGGGAACAACCCAGGACATCACCATGTAGAGGGGAATAACACAGGACATCACCATGTAGAGGGGAACAACACAGGACATCACTATGTAGAGGGGAACAACACAGGACATCACCATGTAGAGGGGAATAACACAGGACATCACCATGTAGAGGGGACTAACACAGGACATCACCATGTAGAGGGGAATAACACAGGACATCACCATGTAGAACAACACAGGACATCACCATGTAGAGGGGAACAACACAGGACATCACTATGTAGAGGGGAACAACACAGGACATCACCATGTAGAGGGGAATAACACAGGACATCACTATGTAGAGGGGAACAACACAGAACATCACCATGTAGAGGGGAACAACACAGGACATCACCATGTAGAGGGGAACAACACAGGACATCACCATGTAGAGGGGAACAACACAGGACATCACTATGTAGAGGGGAACAACACAGAACATCACCATGTAGAGGGGAACAACACAGGACATCACCATGTAAAGGGGAACAACACAGGACATCACTATGTAGAGGTGAACAACACAGGACATCACCATGTAGAGGTGAACAACACAGGACATCACCATGTAGAGGGGAACAACACAGGACATCACCATGTAGAGGGGAACAACACAGGACATCACCATGTAGAGGGGAACAACACAGAACATCACCATGTAGAGGGGAACAACACAGGACATCACCATGTAGAGGGGAATTACACAGGACATCACCATGTAGAGGGGAATTACACAGGACATCACCATGTAGAGGGGAACAACACAGGACATCACCATGTAGAGGGGAACAACACAGGACATCACCATGTAGAGGGGAACAACACAGGACATCACCATGTAGAACAACACAGGACATCACCACGTAGAGGGGAACAACATTTACATTACATTTAAGTCATTTAGCAGACGCTCTTATCCAGAGCGACTTACAACACAGGACATCACCATGTAGAACAACACAGGACAACACCATGTAGAGGGGAATAACACAGAACATCACCATGTAGAGGGGAATAACACAGGACATCACCATGTAGAACAACACAGGACATCACCATGTAGAACAACACAGGACATCACCATGTAGAACAACACAGGACATCACCATGTAGAGGGGAACAACACAGGACATCACCATGTAGAGGGGAATAACACAGGACATCACCATGTAGAGGGGAACAACACAGGACATCACCATGTAGAGGGGAACAACACAGGACATCACCATGTAGAGGGGAACAACACAGGACATCACCATGTAGAGGGGAACAACACAGGACATCACCATGTAGAGGGGAACAACACAGGACATCACTATGTAGAGGGGAACAACACAGGACATCACCATGTAGAACAACACAGGACATCACCATGTAGAGGGGAACAACACAGGACATCACCATGTAGAGGGGAATAACACAGGACATCACCATGTAGAGGGGAACAACACAGGACATCACCATGTAGAGGGGAACAACACAGGACATCACCATGTAGAGGGGAACAACACAGGACATCACCATGTAGAGGGGAACAACACAGGACATCACCATGTAGAGGGGAACAACACAGGACATCACTATGTAGAGGGGAACAACACAGGACATCACCATGTAGAGGGGAACAACACAGGACATCACCATGTAGAGGGGAATAACACAGGACATCACCATGTAGAGGGGAACAACACAGGACATGACCATGTAGAGGGGAACAACACAGGACATCACTATGTAGAGGGGAACAACACAGGACATCACCATGTAGAGGGGAATAACACAGGACATCACCATGTAGAGGGGAACAACACAGGACATCACCATGTAGAGGGGAACAACACAGGACATCACCATGTAGAGGGGAACAACACAGGACATCACCATGTAGAACAACACAGGACATCACCATGTAGAACAACACAGGACATCACCATGTAGAGGGGAACAACACAGGACATCACCATGTAGAGGGGAATAACACAGGACATCACCATGTAGAAGGGAACAACACAGGACATCACCATGTAGAGGGGAACAACACAGGACATCACCATGTAGAGGGGAACAACACAGGACATCACCATGTAAAGGGGAACAACACAGGACATCACTATGTAGAGGGGAACAACACAGGACATCACCATGTAGAGGTGAACAACACAGGACATCACCATGTAGAGGGGAACAACACAGGACATCACCATGTAGAGGGGAACAACACAGGACATCACCATGTAGAGGGGAACAACACAGAACATCACCATGTAGAGGGGAACAACACAGGACATCACCATGTAGAGGGGAATTACACAGGACATCACCATGTAGAGGGGAATTACACAGGACATCACCATGTAGAGGGGAACAACACAGGACATCACCATGTAGAGGGGAACAACACAGGACATCACCATGTAGAGGGGAACAACACAGGACATCACCATGTAGAACAACACAGGACATCACCACGTAGAGGGGAACAACATTTACATTACATTTAAGTCATTTAGCAGACGCTCTTATCCAGAGCGACTTACAACACAGGACATCACCATGTAGAACAACACAGGACAACACCATGTAGAGGGGAATAACACAGAACATCACCATGTAGAGGGGAATAACACAGGACATCACCATGTAGAACAACACAGGACATCACCATGTAGAACAACACAGGACATCACCATGTAGAACAACACAGGACATCACCATGTAGAGGGGAACAACACAGGACATCACCATGTAGAGGGGAATAACACAGGACATCACCATGTAGAGGGGAACAACACAGGACATCACCATGTAGAGGGGAACAACACAGGACATCACCATGTAGAGGGGAACAACACAGGACATCACCATGTAGAGGGGAACAACACAGGACATCACTATGTAGAGGGGAACAACACAGGACATCACCATGTAGAGGGGAACAACACAGGACATCACCATGTAGAGGGGAATAACACAGGACATCACCATGTAGAGGGGAACAACACAGGACATGACCATGTAGAGGGGAACAACACAGGACATCACTATGTAGAGGGGAACAACACAGGACATCACCATGTAGAGGGGAACAACACAGGACATCACCATGTAGAGGGGAATAACACAGGACATCACCATGTAGAAGGGAACAACACAGGACATCACCATGTAGAGGGGAACAACACAGGACATCACCATGTAGAGGGGAATAACACAGGACATCACCATGTAGAAGGGAACAACACAGGACATCACCATGTAGAGGGGAACAACACAGGACATCACCATGTAGAACAACACAGGACATCACCATGTAGAACAACACAGGACATCACCATGTAGAACAACACAGGACATCACCATGTAGAACAACACAGGACATCACCATGTAGAGGGGAACAACACAGGACATCACCATGTAGAGGGGAACAACACAGGACATCACTATGTAGAGGGGAACAACACAGGACATCACTATGTAGAGGGGAACAACACAGAACAACACCATGTAGAGGGGAACAACACAGGACATCACTATGTAGAGGGGAACAACACAGGACATCACTATGTAGAGGGGAACAACACAGGACATCACCATGTGTGTGTGTGTGTGTGTGTGTGTGTGTGTGTGTGTGTGTGTGTGTGTGTGTGTGTGTGTGTGTGTGTGTGTGTGTGTGTGTGTGTGTGTGTGTGTGTGTGTGTGTGTGTGTGTGTGTGTGTTTGTAGTATCCTTTCTCTGTTGACACCCTGTTCTCTCTGAGTAGAGCTATAAAGGCCTTTATTGGAAAACACTCTGGCCCACTCGTTCCTCCATCCCCGGTCATGCCCCCCCCCCCCCCCCCCCCCTCCACACACACACACACACACACACACACACACACACACACACACACACACACACACACACACACACACACACACACACACACACACACACACACACACACACACACACACACACACACACACAGTGTGGGGAGATTGATGTGCGGGAGGTGACAGAAGCCCAGTCTCTTAAACTAGCACCTAGTCTCTCCAGGAGCAGAGTGGAGTGACTCCCTCTCCAGACGCTGACGTTGACAGTTAAATGCTTTAATCGGACTAAATCAGACCACGGGCTCTGGTGACGCAGGAGAACAAGCTATAACAGGCCACAGGTACTGGTCATGACTCTGCCCAGCCACACAACACCTCATCAGACTCAGGAAGAGCAGAAAGGGGTAGAAATTCAAAGTCTAGGTTAATCCCTGCTTACGGCCTCCAATGAATTGTCTCTGTTAGCTGCCAATGAAAGCTTGTCTGTGGAGAAAGTGTTCGCTGCCAATGAAAGCTTGTCTGTGGAGAAAGTGTTCGCTGCCAATGAAAGCTTGTCTGTGGAGAAAGTGTTAGCTGCCAATGAAAGCTTGTCTGTGGAGAAAGTGTTAGCTGCCAATGAAAGCTTGTCTGTGGAGAAAGTGGGGTGATTTTGTTAGATATGACTGATTGATTCGTGCAACGTTCCAAGACTTGCATTGTATAATATACTGTTGTTTATATGCAGTGCAAATATTTTTAGTTCTTCTGCCGGGGTGGCAGGTAGCCTAGTGGTTAGAGAGGCAGGTAGCCTAGTGGCTAGAGAGGCAGGTAGCCTAGTGGTTAGAGAGGCAGGTAGCCTAGTGGTTAGAGGCAGGTAGCCTAGTGGTTAGAGAGGCAGGTAGCCTAGTGGTTAGAGAGGCAGGTAGCCTAGTGGTTAGCGCGTTGGACTAGTAACCTAAAGGATGCAAGATCAAATCCCCGAGCTGACAAGGTCAACATCTGTAGTTCTACTCCTGAACAAGGCGGTTAACCCACTGTTCCTAGGCTGTTATTGAAGAGAAGAATTTGTTCTTAACTGACTTGCCTAGTTAAATAAATATCCTTCAGGTCAGAGTTGAAAAAGGCAAGTATTTTTGGAATTGGTAATATTTCAGCAATATTGTAACACAGTATTCCTGGAACTCGTTGTGAAATGATAATGGTATCATTATGTGACTAGTCATTCAGGAATTTCCTAGCCTGGTTAACCAGCTTTCTGTGTGTCAGGACTTTCCATGTGTATAGTTACCCAGTAGAGTTTTCATTTCTCATAATAGGAATTGCATTGTCATAATCCCAATCCTAATGCCTGGATGCTTGAGACTACCTCTGTTTAGCCTGACCTCACCTGTGACCTGTGACCTGTGACCTGTGACAGCTCCAGGTCTCTAGGCTTAAGGATCAGAGCTGGTCTGTCACTGTGACAGATGGAGCAGTTATGTTTATTATTATTACATTTTTACGCCACGATGTCCATACACACAATAAAAATATATTTTAGACAGACAACTTTACTATTTACATTGTAAGACTGACAGATCTTTAATCCCCTACTCCCCTCCCGGCACGACAGCCAGATTCCCCTTTAGATAGACTACATAGAGGTGGATGGATCAGGACTTTCCTAACTCTAATTACCCTCATTTACTGGGGATTATGTCGCCTGTGGAGATAAAAACAATCACTAATTGTAGACCGTGTTTTCCATGATGTAGGTACTTTAGGTTAGCCAGGCAGATAGACAAGTCTTTACTAGGATAGATATATTTAAATCTCACTAGAATAGATACAATGATGTACAGTATGCATGGCTCTGCAAACCCGACATTGTAATCTCTTAGAATTTGCAATCACATTGCCTCAATCTAAATCTAACATTTTAATGTAACTCAAGCTTTCAGGTAGCTGATCATTCCCAAGGCTGTCCAAATGCAATTTTTTGAAATTAATGATCTTTATTAAGAAAAACAAAAACAGTGTATGGGCTACAATATGAAGCTGTTTAATATAACAGAAACAAATATGATAATGTAGTTTTATTCCAAAATGACATAGATTTTTTTGCCACTTGAGTATAGCCTAGCCTGTGAGCTGTGCATTCCCTCTTCTGTGTGTTTCCCATGTTGTGTTGTAATAAAAGCATTGAGGGTTTAACTGTTTGGCCAGCTGAAATAACACAGTCCAACTCCTTTCTCTCTTTCTCTCTCTGTCTCTCTTTCTCTCTCTCCCTCTCCCCTGCCTGTAGTCATAAAAGCGCTGAGCAAGACTCTATAAATAGCACTGTGCTGGCTTCACGCCCCTGGCTGGAGGACAGGTCAAATTATGAAGGAAAAGAAGATGACAATTTTAAAGGCATAGCCCGCTAGCCTAGCCAGTAACTCAACCCGCTAACTTAGCCTGTAACTCAGCCCGCTAGCTTAGCCAGTAACTCAGCCCGCTAGTCTAGCCAGTAACTCAACCTGCTAGCCTAGCCAGTAACTCAACCCGCTAACTTAGCCAGTAACTCAGCCCGCTAACTTAGCCAGTAACTCAGCCCGCTAACTTAGCCAGTAACTCAACCTGCTAGCCTAGCCAGTAACACAACCCGCTAACTTAGCCTGTAACTCAGCCCACTAACTTAGCCACTAACTCAGCCTGCTAACTTAGCCAGTAACTCAACCTGCTAGCCTAGCCAGTAACTCAACCCGCTAACTTAGCCAGTAACTCAGCCCGCTAACTTAGCCAGTAACTCAGCCCGCTAACTTAGCCAGTAACTCAGCCTGCTAACTTAGCCAGTAACTCAACCTGCTAACTTAGCCTGTAACTCAGTCCGCTAGCTTAGCCAGTAACTCAGCCCGCTAACTCAGCCTGTAACTCAGTCCGCTAGCTTAGCCAGTAACTCAGCCCGCTAATTTAGCCTGTAACTCAGCCCGCTAACTTAGTCTGTAACTCAGTCCGCTAGCTTAGCCAGTAACTCAGCCCGCTAACTCAGCCTGTAACTCAACCCGCTAGCTTAGCCAGTAACTCAGCCCGCTAGCTTAGCCAGTAACTCAGCCCGCTAACTCAGCCTGTAACTCAACCCGCTAGCTTAGCCTGTAACTCAACCCGCTAACTTAGCCAGTAACTCAACCCGCTAACTTAGCCTGTAACTCAGCCCGCTAGCTTAGCCAGTAACTCAGCCTGCTAACTTAGCCTGTAACTCAACCCGCTAGCTTAGCCTGTAACTCAGCCCGCTAGCTTAGCCAGTAACTCAGCCCGCTAACTCAGCCTGTAACTCAGCCCGCTAGCTTAGCCAGTAACTCAGCCCGCTAACTCAGCCTGTAACTCAGCCCGCTAACTTAGCCAGTAACTCAGCCCGCTAACTCAGCCTGTAACTCAACCCGCTAACTTAGCCTGTAACTCAGCCCGCTAGCTTAGCCAGTAACTCAGCCCGCTAACTCAGCCTGTAACTCAGCCCGCTAGCTTAGCCAGTAACTCAGGCCGCTAACTTAGCCAGTAACTCAGCCCGCTAGCTTAGCCTGTAACTCAGCCCGCTAGCTTAGCCAGTAACTCAGCCCGCTAACTTAGCCAGTAACTCAGCCCGCTATCTTAGCCAGTAACTCAGCCCGCTAGCTTAGCCAGTAACTCAGCCCGCTAACTTAGCCAGTAACTCAGCCCGCTAGCTTAGCCAGTAACTCAGCCCGCTAACTTAGCCAGTAACTCAGCCCGCTAGCTTAGCCTGTAACTCAGCCCGCTAGCTTAGCCTGTAACTCAGCCCGCTAGCTTAGCCTGTAACTCAACCCACTAACTTGCCAGTAACTCAGCCCGCTAGCTTAGCCAGTAACTCAGCCCGCTAGCTTAGCCAGTAACTCAGCCTGCTAACTTAGCCTGTAACTCAGCCCGCTAGCTTAGCCAGTAACTCAGCCCGCTAGCTTAGCTAGTAACTTAACCCGCTAACTTAGCCTGTAACTCAGCCCGCTAACTTAGCCTGTAACTCAACTCGCTAACTTAGCCAGTAACTCAACCCAGTAACTCAGCCCGCTAGCTTAGCCTGTAACTCAACTCGCTAACTTAGCCAGTAACTCAGCCCGCTAGCTTAGCCAGTAACTCAGCCTGCTAACTTAGCCTGTAACTCAGCCCGCTAGCTTAGCCAGTAACTCAGCCCGCTAGCTTAGCCAGTAACTCAGCCCGCTAGCTTAGCCAGTAACTCAGCCCGCTAGCTTAGCCAGTAACTCAGCCTGCTAACTTAGCCTGTAACTCAGCCCGCTAGCTTAGCCAGTAACTCAGCCCGCTAGCTTAGCCAGTAACTCAAGCCTGCTTAGCCAGTATCTCAGGCCGGCTTAGCCAGTAACTCATGCCTGCGTCTATCAGTGGTCAGAGAGAACACTCGACCTGACGTGTATGTTATGAGTCTAATTATCATGTTATGGGTTCTCTACGGGGCTCTGATGGAATAATACACTGTTCTGTTTTTAGAGCCAGACCAAAGCGATTGCTTCCTTCCCCCTGCCATTCAAACAGATCATGTGGATGTATTATCAAACAATAAACTATTTTGTTCCTCTGTACCAGTGGAGGCTGCCGAGGGGAGGACGGCTCATAATAATGGCTGGAACAGAGCGAATTAAATGGCATCAAACAAATGGAAACCATGGAAACCATGTCCTTGATGTATTTGATACCATTCCGCTCAAGCCATTACCACAAGCACATCCTCCCCAATTAAGGTGCCACCAACCTCCTGTGCTCTGTAATGCTATCAATGCACAGCACTCCCTAGTGACCTAGTTGTGATGCAGTAGTTTGTGCTTTTTAAAAACCTGTTGTGTCACATGAAAGACTATGAAAGGGACAGTCTTGTCGTGTGTTTTAGACAAATGGAAGGAAAGCTGAAAGCTGTTACAGTTTCTTACAGTTGCTAACAAGTATTTACCTATACTTAAGATACTGTTTCTAAACTCTTAACACAGCAACACACCTACATCACACAATTAGCCGAATAGTTAAAGTTCTGCTCAAAACCACATTTTGTTCATTAAATACATTTCAAAATGCAAAACAACTCTACATACACTAACTCTATCAAAACACAGTAAACTCGACTCAATATCTAATCATTCTGTCAAAACACTAGCACATGTTTTCTATCCAAGAGGAGCGTATAGTCAATCATAACACAATGACTTTCAAAATACTAACAGTTGATGGCATTACAAAAACTGCATTACTTTTCAGGTTACGGTTCTACCTGCATACATTAGACAATATGAAATCCATTGTTTTTTATAATTCAGTTTCCTTTTACATTTTTTGGTTGTGTAACGCCTGTCGTCAGAAGGAGTGAACCAAAGCGCAGCATGGAAAGTGTTCATGGTTTTATTTATTATCAAAAAACACTAGAACAAAGTAACAAAATGAAAGCGAACAGTTCTGTCAGGTAACAGAGACTAAACAGAAAATAACTACCCACAAAACACAGGTGGGAAAAAGGCTGCCTAAGTATGATTCCCAAACAGAGACAACGATAGACAGCTGCCTCTGATTGGGAATCACACTGGCCAAAAACAAAGAAATAGAAAACATAGAAATAAAGAAACTAGAATGCCCACCCTAGAACAGGACTGGGCATTTTAGTGTTTTTTCCCTTCCGTGCCTTTTTTACTGTAATTGTGTTTTATTTGTACACATTTGGAACCAAAGTCCATGTATGTTGGATTTTTTGTTGATCACTGGCAGCAATTTCATGTTGCTAATAAAGCTTTTACTGCAGCACTTCCTATTTCTTCTACTGTACATTCTATGAAGTAAAGATGACTCATTCACTTTTAGATAGTATGTTGCCAAAATTGCACACATTCGACACTCAACCTGTCACGCCCTGGCCTAACCAAAATAGAGAATAACAGCCTCTCTATGGCCAGTGACAGGTTCAGTGTCGAATGTGTGAGTCATTGACAATTTTCGATGAACAAATATAGTGTAATATGTAAGATGGTTAAATAAAGAGCAAAATTATTGACCATTATTATATTATTATTTGTGCCCTGGTCCTATAAGAGCTCTTTGTCACTTCCCACGAGCTTTGTGGGAAGTTGTGACAAAAACTCACCCTCATGGTTATGTTTAAGAAATGTACCGTATATGTGTGGCAGGCTTACACAGATGGTAAAAAACAACATTTGAGAGTGCGCTGACCCTGGTGCTAGAGGGGGTACACAGCTGACCCTGGTGCTAGAGGGGGTACACAGCTGACCCTGGTGCTAGAGGGGGTACACAGCTGACCCTGGTGCTAGAGGGGGTACACAGCTGACCCTGGTGCTAGAGGGGGTACACAGCTGACCCTGGTGCTAGAGGGGGTACACAGCTGACCCTGGTGCTAGAGGGGGTACACAGCTGACCCTGGTGCTAGAGGGGGTACGCAGCTGACCCTGGTGCTAGAGGGGGTACGCAGCTGACCCTGGTGCTAGAGGGGGTACACGGTACGCAGCTGACCCTGGTGCTAGAGGGGGTACGCAGCTGACCCTGGTGCTAGAGTGGGTACGCAGCTGAAGGTTGAATGTTTGAAGGGGTACGGGACTATAGGGCATGTTTCCTCACATGATTGGCTGACTCAGGGCATGCTCCTTACACGATTAGCAGGCTAAGGGCATGCTTCCTCACACGATTAGCAGGCTCAGGGCATGCTTCCTCACACGATTAGCAGGCTCAGGGCATGCTTCCTCACACGATTGGCTGGCTCACGGCATGCTTCCTCACACGATTAGCAGGCTCAGGGCATGCTTCCTCACACGATTGGCTGGCTCACGGCATGCTTCCTCTCACGATTAGCAGGCTCAGGGCATGCTTCCTCACACGATTAGCAGGCTCAGGGCATGCTTCCTCACACGATTAGCAGGCTCAGGGCATGCTTCCTCACACGATTGGCTGGCTCACGGCATGCTTCCTCACACAATTAGCAGGCTCAGGGCATGCTTCCTCACACGATTAGCAGGCTCAGGGCATGCTTCCTCACACGATTGGCTGGCTCACGGCATGCTTCCTCACACGATTGGCTGGCTTAGGGCATGCTTCCTCACACAATTAGCAGGCTCAGGGCATGCTTCCTCACACGATTAGCAGGCTCAGGGCATGCTTCCTCACACGATTGGCTGGCTCACGGCATGCTTCCTCACACGATTGTCTGGCTTAGGGCATGCTTCCTCAAGAGCAGTACAGATTTAGGATCTTAATTTGATTACTATTTTGTAGCTGAGAATGTTCCTGCACAGCAGGAAATGCAAACTTGTAGTGTATTCAAGGTTTAAAAAAGGTTCTAAAGTTTGTTATTTCCACTTTAAAATGTAGGACTTGACTTGCCCTAACGAAACATGTATTAACACCTTCAAAAAAATGCCCATTAATTATAATCCACACAATAATTCACATTTCTTGTTGCTGCAGGATTATTTTCCTGTTGTAGCAAACTGGCTCAAATGAAGATCCTACATCTGCAGTATCCTGGATGCACACTGACCCCTGCTCTCTCTAACATCCTACAATCTGAGATAATAGTTACTATTCCACTTGGTCAGGTGGTTGGGTCAGGGTGATCTGGGAGGGTTGACACAGTTAGTTATATAATACATGTTTGATAATACGTGTTTGTTTAACATGCAGAATATGGTGCTGGTTTGTTAATCTCAATGACTAACCAATCATCTTGAGATTGAACTAATAACCCACCTATCAGAAATGGGCTGCTTGAACTAATAACCAACCTATCAGTAATGGGCTGCTTGAACTAATAACCAACCTATCAGATATGGGCTGCTTGAACTAATAACCAACCTATCAGATATGGGCTGCTTGAACTAATAACCAACCTATCAGTAATGGGCTGCTTGAACTAATAACCAACCTATCAGTAATGGGCTGCTTGAACTAATAACCAACCTATCAGAAATGGGCTGCTTGAACTAATAACCAACCTATCAGATATGGGCTGCTTGAACTAATAACCAACCTATCAGGAATGGGCTGCCACTAAGAATAGAAGTTACGTTGTCAACATACAGAATATCACAGGCACCATAAACTACCAGAAAAGAAAAACAACAGTAGCAAGACCTTGTAAGGATGAGGAAGTATATTTGATTTGGATAGTATGTTTTGGAAAAAGGGATATAAGGATGAATCTTGTACGAGAGAAAGAAATGAAGAATCCCAGTTGAGAGAGGGTAGAGAGATAGAGAGAGGAGAGAGGGTAGAGAGATGAGAGAGAGAGATGAGAGAGGGAGAGAGATAGAGAGAGAGATGAGAGAGGGAGAGAGAGAGAGAGAGATGAGAGATAGATAGAGAGAGATGGGAGAGGGAGAGAGAGAGATGAGAGAGGGTAGAGAGATAGAGAGATGAGAGAGGGAGAGAGAGAGATGAGAGAGGGTAGAGAGATAGAGAGATGAGAGAGGGTAGAGAGATAGAGAGAGAGATGAGAGAGGGTAGAGAGATAGAGAGAGAGATGAGAGAGGGTAGAGAGATGAGAGAGAGAGAGATGAGAGAGGGAGAGAGATAGAGAGAGGGTAGAGAGAGAGATGAGAGAGGGAGAGATAGAGAGAGAGAGATGAGAAAGGGTAGAGAGAAAGATAGAGAGAGATGAGAGGGAGAGAGAGAGAGATGAGAGAGGGTAGAGAGATAGAGAGAGAGATGAGAGAGGGTAGAGAGATGAGAGAGAGAGAGATGAGAGAGGGAGAGATGAGAGAGGGAGAGAGATAGAGAGAGATGAGAGAGGGAGAGAGATAGAGAGATATGAGAGAGGGTAGAGAGATAGAGAGAGAGAGATGAGAGAGGGAGAGAGAGAGAGATGAGAGAGGGTAGAGAGATAGATAGAGAGAGATGAGAGGGAGAGAGAGAGATGAGAGAGGGTAGAGAGAGAGAGAGAGAGAGATGAGAGAGGGATAGAGATAGAGAGAGAGATGAGAGAGGGTAGAGAGAGATGAGAGAGGGTAGAGAGAGATGAGAGAGGGAGAGAGATAGAGAGAGATGAGAGAGGGTAGAGAGATAGAGAGAGAGAGATGAGAGAGGGTAGAGCGAGAGAGATGCGAGAGGGACAGAGAGAGAGAGCTGAGAGAGGGTAGAGAGAGAGAGAGATGAGAGAGGGAGAGAGATACATAGAGGGAAAGAGAAAGGAGAGAGTGATAAATAGAGTTGAAATGAGAGAAAGAGTGAGAGATAGTGAGAGAAAAGAGCAAGAGAGAGGGGGGGGGAGAGGGAGGGGGGGGGAATCAAGCAGAGTGAGCCTCCATCTGCAGCTTAGCTGGGCTCTGCTCTGGGAGAGAGGGAGGGAGGGAGTCAGTCAGGAGACATGCCTTCTGGCAGGAATCTAGCTGTAGAGCTGTAGAAGAGACAGCTGTGTTTGGTGGAGGTATTTTTAAACGCATCAATGCTGCTCCAATCCCCTCGCCTCGGCCCTCCTATTTATAGCCGGGGCCGGCCATTGTTCTATTTCTGTCACCTGTGGGCCACGCTGTTGTTAATTCACATGCAAATTAAGCTTGCACCCTCTCCGGCTCAAGCATTACTTTCCTGTGAGAGGTTGACGGGTAAACAGTGCACGGCTTAGCTCAGCTCTGACTAGGACACCCCCCACTGGAAGGTTGAAACACAGGCAGGCAGGCTCACTCTCACCGCTCAGACATTACTGAGAGAGGAACAGAGAGGAGAAGACAGACAGACGAGAGAGAGAGACGACAGAGAGAGAGAGAGAGAGAGAGATCAGAGGGAATAAGAGCAGGGTAGTAGTTCAGTGTCACAACAAGAGAAGAGAATCAGACTGCCAGTCATCTTCTAACTCTGTCTGAACAGGGACTTCTTGACTGAATCTCTGTGTTCTCTTGTGCTGTGTAGTCACAGTATAGTGGGGAAAGCCTCACAGAGGGAGTGTGTGGTGTGGTTATTGTATTGCGTTTCAGCACAGCAAGAGAGAGAGTTTCCTCAGAGGAAAAGGAGGAGAGCTGTTTCTGTCTCTAGTCGCTGTACGTCGTCGTGGTCGTTCCCCTGAGTGCACTGCTGCGAGAGGGTTGGCTCTTTGGGGACAGGAAGAGCAGAGTTTGCAATGCGACCTGAGCGCTGAGTGGAGTATGCTGCAGACGATTTACGAGAGCGAGTCAAATTTCTCCACCACAACAAACAAGCTCGTTGGCCACCAGCGACTCTTGGACCAGCAGAAGATGCACAACGGTAACTCAGGTGACCCACCAGGCTCTCTCTCTGCTCCTAAAGGGATAGCCTGTCTTTCTCTTTTTTCTCTGGATTTTTATAGCACTATTATCCTCTCTCTTATTCTCTCTCTCAATCTCTCTGTTTCTCTTCATCTGGCGGTCTGCCGCTCTCTCTCCTTATTTCCCTCTCTCTCTCTCTCTCTCTCTCTCTCTCTCTCTCTCTCTCTCTCTCTCTCTCTCTCTCTCTCTCTCTCTCTCTCTCTCTCTCTCTCTCTCTCTCTCTCTCCCTACCCCCCTCTCCCTCTGTTTCATTCTCTCAACTCTCCGGTCTCTCCCAGTCAGTCTCTATCTATCTGCCTCTGTGAAAGGAGGCTCCAAACTTCTCAGCACAGCAAGGCGTTATGATCAGGCACTGCTTTCTGTATCCAGGTATTTACGTGTGTGATATTATACTGCATGGTTTTACAGTGTGCGGTGCTTATGGATGGGAAGTATTCATTTACTGTCATTGTTTCTCTGTTTGCTTGTGTCTGAATGGAGTAAAACAAACATGTTTAAAAGTGTCTGTATAGTGAGTGTTAGTAAATACACATAGTTGTATCATTGTGTGGATATGGACTGAATGCACTGTTTGGAGTTGTTTTGGTGCATATTAATGGCACTCTGCTTTTTACAGTCATTGTCACCACAATGAAATGTCATGAAAACATGAAAGGGATGTTGTGTTTGGATACGGAGGCTTCCATGTCAGGCTTCACTTTGTGTTTGGATAGGGAGGCTTCCATGTCAGGCTTCACTTTGTGTTTGGATAGGGAGGCTTCCATGTCAGGCTTCACTTTGTGTTTGGATAGGGAGGCTTCCATGTCAGGCTTCACTTTGTGTTTGGATAGGGAGGCTTCCATGTCAGGCTTCACTTTGTGTTTGGATAGGGAGGCTTCCATGTCAGGCTTTACTTTGTGTTTGGATAGGGAGGCTTCCATGTCAGGCTTCACTTTGTGTTTGGATAGGGAGGCTTCCATGTCAGGCTTCACTTTGTGTTTGGATAGGGAGGCTTCCATGTCAGGCTTCACTTTGTGTTTGGATA
Organism: Salvelinus fontinalis; assembly: GCF_029448725.1. NCBI lineage: Eukaryota > Metazoa > Chordata > Actinopteri > Salmoniformes > Salmonidae > Salvelinus > Salvelinus fontinalis. Next base: position 383,251 of record NC_074702.1, on the reverse strand, counting down.
GGGAGGCTTCCATGTCAGGCTTTACTTTGCGTTTGGATAGGGAGGCTTCCATGTCAGTCTTCACTTGTTGAGGTATAACAGTAACAGGAAATGCCATGGTAAAAATAAAGACAGTACAAGGCAAACGGAAATGAACATCAAAAGATTATCTCTGTGTCTCTGTGGATGTTTACCAAACACAATGACATTCTATTTCTGACCTGAGAAATGAATCTCAGGGTTCAAACGAATCTGACATCATTCTGAGTAATGTTGGTTTACGGTATTCACTCAATGTGAGTCACTCTGCTATTCTCTGCCTTTTGGACTTGTGGTAGTTCAGAAATTCACTTGGCTCTTGTCATCTAATGGGTCTAGGGCTGTTGGACCAGCATTGTATTATGGGAAAGCACACACACACTACAGTAAATGTCAGGACTTTTGGTGGGCAGCATTGTTATGACAATACACAGATTGAGTCATGTACTGCGTATTGTAGGCAGAGAGTTGTATACAGGAAATGAATATTATGGCTATTGATTTCTCAATAACTTGTGAACATTAGAGATAAACACTTAAATTATTAATTTCACACATCCTAACATTGATCACCAAGGATATCACATGCTCTGTGGACATGACTCTTATAGTGTGTTTCTGTAAACTCAGTGTATTTCTCCACATACGCATTGTACTGTTGTCTAGAACTATATTTAACCACCAGTACAGTATATTAACTACAGGACAAACACATCTCTACTTAATTAACCACAGAACCAACACATCTCTACTTAATTAACCACAGAACCAAAACATCTCTACTTAATTAACCACAGAACCAACACATCTCTACTTAATTAACCACAGAACCAAAACATCTCTACTTAATTAACCACAGAACCAACACATCTCTACTTAATTAACCACAGAACCAACACATCTCTACTTAATTAACTACAGAACAAACACATCTCTACTTAATTAACCACAGAACCAACACATCTCTACTTAATTAACCACAGAACCAACACATCTCTACTTAATTAACCACAGAACCAACACATCTCTACTTAATTAACCACAGAACCAACACATATCTACTTAATTAACCACAGAACCAACACATCTCTACTTAATTAACCACAGAACCAAAACATCTCTACTTAATTAACCACAGAACCAACACATCTCTACTTAATTAACCACAGAACCAACACATCTCTACTTAATTAACCACAGAACCAACACATCTCTACTTAATTAACCACAGAACCAACACATCTCTACTTAATTAACCACAGAACCAACACATCTCTACTTAATTAACCACAGAACCAACACATCTCTACTTAATTAACCACAGAACCAACACATCTCTACTTAATTAACCACAGAACCAACACATCTCTACTTAATTAACCACAGAACCAACACATCTCTACTTAATTAACCACAGAACCAAAACATCTCTACTTAATTAACCACAGAACCAACACATCTCTACTTAATTTTATTTTTTATTTTTTTATTTTACCGTTATTTTACCAGGTAAGTTGACTGAGAACACGTTCTCATTTGCAGCAACGACCTGGGGAATAGTTACAGGGGAGAGGAGGGGGATGATTGAGCCAATTGTAAACTGGGGATTATTAGGTGACCATGATGGTTTGAGGGCCAGATTGGAAATTTAGCCAGGACACCGGGGTTAACACCCCTACTCTTACGATAAGTGCCATGGGATCTTTAATGACCTCAGAGAGTCAGGACACCCGTTTAACGTCCCATCCGAAAGACGGCACCCTACACACAGGGCAGTGTCCCCAATCACTGCCCTGGGGCATTGGGATATTTTATTAGACCAGAGGAAAGAGTGCCTCCTACTGGACCTCCAACACCACTTCCAATTAACCACAGAACCAAAACATCTCTACTTAATTAACCACAGAACCAACACATCTCTACTTAATTAACCACAGAACAAACACATCTCTACTTAATTAACCACAGAACCAACACATCTCTACTTAATTAACCACAGAACCAACACATCTCTACTTAATTAACCACAGAACCAACACATCTCTACTTAATTAACCACAGAACCAACACATCTCTACTTAATTAACCACAGAACAAACACATCTCTACTCATTAACTACATACTGCATTGTTATTAAATTCTGTCCTATTCTATTCTGCTCTGTTCAATTATATTCTATTCTGTCCTATTTTATTCTGCTCTATTCTATTCTGTCCTATTTTATTCTGCTCTATTCTATTCTATTCTGTCCTATTCTATTCTGCTCTGTTCGATTATATTCTATTATATTCTGTCTTATTCTGTCCTATTCTATTCTGCTCTGTTCTATTATATTATATTCTATTATGTCCTATTATATTATATTCTGTCCTATTCTGCTCTGTTCTATTATATTCTATTATATTATGTCTCTATTCTGTCCTATTCTATTCTGCTCTGCTCTGCTCTGTTCTATTCTATTCTGTCCTATTCTATTATGCTCTGTTCTATTCTATTCTGTCCTATTATATTATGCTCTGTTCTATTCTATTCTGTCCTATTCTATTATGCTCTGTTCTATTCTATTCTGTCCTATTCTATTCTGCTCTGCTCTGTTCTATTCTATTCTGTCCTATTCTATTATGCTCTGTTCTAATCTATTCTGTCCTATTCTATTCTGCTCTGCTCTGCTCTGTTCTATTCTATTCTGTCCTATTATATTATGCTCTGTTCTATTCTATTCTGTCCTATTCTATTATGCTCTGTTCTATTCTATTCTGTCCTATTCTATTATGCTCTGTTCTATTCTATTCTGTCCTATTCTATTATGCTCTGTTCTATTCTATTCTGTCCTATTCTATTATGCTCTGTTCTATTCTATTCTGTCCTATTCTATTATGCTCTGTTTTGCTCTATTCTATTCTGTCCTATTCTATTACGCTCTGTTCTATTCTATTCTGTCCTATTCTATTATGCTCTGTTTTGCTCTATTCTATTCTGTCCTATTCTATTATGCTCTGTTTTGCTCTATTCTATTCTGTCCTGTTATATTATGCTCTGTTCTATTCTATTCTGTCATATTCTATTATGCTCTGTTCTATTCTATTCTGTCCTATTCTATTATGCTCTGTTCTATTCTATTCTGTCCTATTCTATTATGCTCTGTTTTGCTCTATTCTATTCTGTCCTGTTATATTATGCTCTGTTCTATTCTATTCTGTCCTATTCTATTACGCTCTGTTCTATTATGTTCTGCTCTATTCTATTCTGCTCTGTTTGATTCTGTTGTATTCTCTTCTGCTCTGTTCTATTATGTTCTATTCTGTCCTATTCTATTCTGCTATGTTTTATTCTGTTGTATTCTCGTCTATTCTGCCCTGTTCTATTATGTTCTATTATGTCCTATTCTATTCTTCTCTGTTCAATTCTGTTCTATTTTTCTCTGTTCTATTCTGCTCTGTTCTATTCTGCTCTGTTCTATTCCATTCTGTTCTATTATATCCTGTAAACAAGCTGAAAGGTAGTACAGTACATGACCCATGGTAGTCAGCACAACAAGAAGATCAGAACAAGTGTGAATAAGGCTCTAGCATGACACATTCTATCTCCTCTGCTCTGTCAATAGAGCACCAGGTCAATCCCAACATCCATTGCTGCTAATTCTCTTTCCTTCGAGCCATGCATTTCAGGTCTTCTTCTTTTTCTTCTTCTCCCAGAACATTATCTGCCAAACAACAAGATATTTTAAGTGCCTGAAATTCAGGCTTCTTGCTTATTCTGTGGGTCAGCTATTCTTAGGTGTGTTATTTTGGGCTTATGGCATTAGCCAGCTAAGATTAGGCGCCTTGCCGTCTTTATCACTCCATCTTAGCAGCCAGCAGCACACCCCTGATATAACAGTGCTTTGGAAGGAGAGATATACTTCATTTATCATTTACCTATTTAGTATACTTCATTTATCATTTACCTATTTGGTGTGTGTGTGTGTGTGTGTGTGTGTGTGTGTGTGTGTGTGTGTGTGTGTGTGTGTGTGTGTGTGTGTGTGTGTGTGTGTGTGTGTGTGTGTGTGTGTGTGTGTGTGTGTGTGTGTAATGTGTGTGTAATGTGTGTGTAATGTGTGCATGTGTGTGTGTAATGTGTGTGTGTGTAATGTGTGTGTGTGTGTGTGTGTGTGTGTGTGTGTGTGTGTGTGTGTGTGCCTGTCTCTTATTCTGGTTTCACTTGTTGACGATTATATTTTCGGTTCTAAAAATAGCCTTGTCACATGCCTTTTATGACGGCTGCATGGGAGGCAGGGAGGCACCACAGTGACTGCTGCACAGCACACAGGTCTGTTCTGTTGGACTCAGACCATGGAGACAGGGTATATACAAGTTGATAGGAATTTGACCTAGTGAAGCTCACATACAGAAAGATACACATACATTAATTTCCTGACAGTTCACATGTTAGACATGACATCTGAAACCATCTAAAATGGTGTGTTATGAGTGGGTTTATAATCACATTCAATGGTGATGAAGCTGTCCTTGCCATTATCTGGAGAACCAACATTCATAAAGGTTTCTGTCCACAGAGCTCTTCATGAATTCACACTTCATTTAATAACACTCTCATCTCCCCGGCTTTCATGTTGAAGAAGCTCAATGAATTCAGGGGGAGGAAGACAACACGTCTTTGTGATTTTAATGAGATGAGCCATGTAACAGTGACATCAACATGTTCTAACGTGACCAAAACAAAGTGCTCAGACACAAAGGCTTTTTGAAAAAGAGAAAATGACTAATTAGTTAACTAAATGTAATGTCAGGAAGTGGGATTGTTGAGAATAATAAAACTCAAAACAGCACTGTGTTTATAATGCGCTATAATATGACCATGGCCTCTCCTTTGTCTGCTGCTCTCTCTACCGTTATATTCATTTCAATCATCTGCTGCTCTCTCTACCGTTATATTCATTTCAATCATCTGCTGCTCTCTCTACCGTTATATTCATTTCAATCATCTGCTGCTCTCTCTACCGTTATATTCATTTCAATCATCTGCTGCTCTCTCTACCGTTATATTCATTTCAATCATCTGCTGCTCTCTCTACCGTTATATTCATTTCAATCATCTGCTGCTCTCTCTACCGTTATATTCATTTCAATCATCTGCTGCTCTCTCTACCGTTATATTCATTTCAATCATCTGCTGCTCTCTCTACCGTTATATTCATTTCAATCATCTGCTGCTCTCTCTACCGTTATATTCATTTCAATCATCTGCTGCTCTCTCTACCGTTATATTCATTTCAATCATCTGCTGCTTAACAAAGACTGTCATTGGTGAATTAGATTTGTATATTGCATTACAGTTACTCTGTACCCCTTCTGCATTACAAATATGTAACAAGATGTTTCTCTTGAACTGTTAAACAATAGTTGAACGTTCCAAATATACGGTTTGAAAATTAATAATCGATAAGCATAGTCTTGGTATCAAGCAATTATTTCTTCACTCTAATAATTTGATACAAATTTGATGAAATGTAGAGGAACATGATATTAGAGGAACAGCTGTTGTTGATGTTGCGTCATTTCTAATCCACAACGGCCTATCAGAGGTTCTGTATCGTGTGACGCTCTGTTGAGTTGCTGTGAATGTGCTGGGCCCACATCCTTCCATCACTGGGCTGGTGATTGGACCTGTACAAGGAAAAAGACAGGCTTTGCATGGCATCCTGTGGAGGTAGTAAAGTGCTATACAAATGTGAAACGTATAGTTCTCTCTCTGTCTGCCACCGTTATGTACATTATTTTGATTGTGTTGCTATGTTACTGTACATTACAGAACGGTAGTCATTTTGGGAGGTGACAGAGTCCTACAGACTGTATAAAGCAGTGCACCATGGTTGGACAATTTCATTACATTAAAGGGCTACTTTTGGATTTTCACCAGTCAGATGAACTTGTGGATAGCATTTTTATTAGTGCAATTGCTAACTAGCATGCTTGCAGATAACCATAGACTTCCAGTCATTGTACTAACGCTAGTTAGCATTGGCTCACGAGACTACTTCCATCTTCCTTCATACTGGACACAGAGACACACCACAGAGTTCATCTGACTCTTGGGAAGTAGATAAAGGGCCAAAATCCCGAAGTATCCTTTGAAGGACATACACATTAAACTCTATGGTGAATGAGCGGGGTTTGAGCGGTTTGGTTTGTGGCACTGCGCGGCAGCGGCTCGGCTCCTTTTGTTAGCTATAGAAGATAGTCTGCAAGCCACAGCTCTGTTTGAGCTGCAAAGACGAGCCTGACCGCCTGGGACTTAAACATAAAGGCCTGTTTCCTGCTTTAGACGTGCCAGCTGCCCAAAAATAACAAGGCACCTAATGAGAGATCCAGCACCACATAGCAGACCCAAGCATCAGGCTATTCCTGCCTTGAAACATCTTCTGCATCTCCCAGTTTCTATTTATACAGGGCCAGTTAGAAAGGGCTCTGAAAGCTTGGTTCAATGTCACAAGGCTTTTGGAAAGCAGGAAAAAGTATTGTTTGGGATTTTTGGATTAACTATATTGCACCGTATTTATAATTAAGTGTCAGTTGTTGTGATCTAATTTTTAGTTTGTTGATATCTTTTCACTTATATTCAGATCATGTTGGATCGTTGGATTGTAAGTGTTATATTATTATTATTGTTATTGGCTTGTTGTTTGTTGTTTGTTGCTGTCTTTTAACGAATATGTCTGTAAGAGCCAAAACAGATGTACAATCTTATTTGATCGCTCTTTTGTTGCTGAGAATTCTTCTTCGCCACAGGAAATGCAGATGAGCTTCCTGATTTACATAATTTCACTGAAAACCCTCATTAACACACTGTTATATTAAGATTATTGCACTTTTCATGTAGCTTACTTTTGTCCAGCTAATAGCCCAACCACCGACCAAGCAACATTATGGACTAAATGTTCAAATCCTGTTGCTGCAGGATTATTTTACTATGACAATACTGGTCAAATTAAGATCCTACATCTGTAGTTCATAATTTTAAGTGATATCATGGTTTATATGGCTCCCTTGACTGGCAACAGGATAATGGAAAATGCTGGAAAAGCAATAATTGGCTTGTTATCATTTAGACTCAGAGTTTAGTACTTACTCCTTTCCTGGCATGGATTTATTTAGACAGGAGCTCTATGGTATTATTATGGTCTATACAGAGCTCTATAATATTATTATGGTCTATACAGAGCTCTATGGTATTATTATGGTATTCACAGAGCTCTATAATATTATTATGGTCTTCACAGAGCTCTATAATATTATTATGGTATTCACAGAGCTCTATAATATTATTATGGTCTATCCAGAGCTCTATAATATTATTATGGTCTATACAGAGCTCTATAATTGTAACGATCAGAAGAAGAGGAGGAGTAGGGATTGGACCAAAGCGCAGCGTGATAGTTTGACATATACATGTTTATTAAAGTAAAGACGAAAACACGAAAATACTTCAACAAACTAAAAAACAAATAAACGATGTAGACAGACCTGACTTGAGAACTTACAAACTATGAAGAACGCACAAACAGGAACAGACTACATATACGAAACGACAAACGAAACAGTCCTGTGTGGTAGACATACAGACACGGAAGACAACCACCCACAAACAAACAGTGTGAACAGCCTACCTTTATATGGTTCTCAATCAGAGGAAACGTCAAACACCTGTCTCTGATTGAGAACCATATAAGGCTAATTACAAATGACCTAAACATAGAAACACAAAACATAGAATGCCCACCCCAACTCACATCCTGACCAACTCAACACATACAAAAATAACAGAAAACAGGTCAGGAACATGACAATAATATTATTATGGTCTTCACAGAGCTCTATAATATTATTATGGTCTTCACAGAGCTCTATAATATTATTATGGTCTATACAGAGCTCTATAATATTATTATGGTCTTCCCAGAGCTCTATAATAATATTATGGTCTATACAGAGATCTATAATATTAATATGAACTTCACAGAGCTCTATAATAATATTATAGTCTTCACAGAGCTCTATAATATTATTATGTTCTTCACAGAGCTCTATAATATTACTATGGTCTATACAGAGATCTATAATATTATTATGGTCTATACAGAGATCTATAATATTATTATGGTCTATACAGAGATCTATAATATTATTATGGTCTATACAGAGATCTATAATATTATTATGGTCTTCACAAAGTGTTGCAAAGTGTTGCTATGTGAAGCAGTCAAGCAAAGTGCAATCAGAAAGATGAATAACACAATACTTGTTAATTAACCTAGTGGGGATACGTCTACTTAGTGTCATAGTGTCGGCCACAGTCTCATCTCCACTCAGAATGATACATTAAACACTATGGGTCAGTTTCTCGGACACTGATTAATTAAGACAATACCATATATATAAAAGTATGTGGACACGCCTTCAAATTAGTGGATTCGGCTATTTCAGCTACACCCGTTGCTGACAGCACACAGCCATGCAATCGTCATAGGATGCCACCTTTCCAACAAGTCAGTTCGTCAAATTTCTGCCCTGCAAGAGCTGTAAGTGATGTTATTGTGAAGTGGAAACGTCTAGGAGCAACAACGGCTCAACCACAAAGTGGTAGGCCACACAAGCTCACAGAAAGGGACCTCCGAGTGCTGAAGCGCATAAAAATCTGTCCTCGGTTGCAACGCTCACCACCGAGTTCCAAACTGCCTCTCGAAGTAAACGTCAGCACAAGAACTGTTCGTCAGGAGCTTCACGAAATGGGTTTCCATAGCCGAGCAGTGGCACACAAGCCAAAAATCAACATGCGCAATGCCAAGCGTTGGCTGGAGTGTTGCAAAGCTCACCACCATTGGACTCTGGAGCAGTGGAAATGTATTCTCTGGAGTGATGAATCACGCTTCACCATCTGGCAGTCCGACGGACGAATCTGGGTTTGGCGGATGCCAGGAGAACACTACCTGCCCCAATGCATAGTACCGACTGTAAAGTTTGGAGGAGGAAGAATAATGGTCTGAGGCTGATATTTCATGGTTTGGGCTAGGCCCCTTAGTTCCAGTGAAGGGAAAACTTGGTGGCAACAGTTTGGAGAAGGCCCTTTCCTGTTTCAGTGTGGAAGAACTTTACAGGTTTGCACAGAGCCCTGACTTCAAACCCATCGAACACCTTTGGGAGGAATTGGAACGTTGACTGCAAGCCAGGCCTAATAGCCCAACATCAGTGCCCGACCTTATTAATGCTCTTGTGGCTGAATGGAAGCAAGTTCCCGCAGCAATGTTCCAACATCTAGTGGAAAGCCTTCCCAGAAGAGTGGAGGCTGTTATAGAAGCAAAGGGGGACCAACTCCATATTAATGCCCATGATTTTGGAATGAGATGTCCGACGAGCAGGTGTCTACATACCTTTGGTCATATAGAGTCTGTCAATTTTTTATTTCATGTTTTTATTTAACCTTTATTTAACTCGTTCAATCAGTTAGGAACAAATTCCTATTTTACAATAACGGCCTACCTCGGCCAAACCTTCCCCTGACCCAGACGACGCTGGGCCAATTGTGTGACAAATAGATGATGGGAAGAGATCCAAGAAAACATATCTCACATCACAGACGTCACAACATGTAACACTCCCACCAGTCCAGACGACATGTGTCTCTATTCTCTCCTCTCTCTCTCTCTCTCTGCTGTGTGGTGCGTGAAGCCTGCTAGTGTGACTTCTCAAGGTAAAAACAGACACGGACTGTGTCCCACATGGCACCCTATTCCCTATGGGCTCTGGTCAAAGTAGTGCACTATATAGGTAAGGGGGTGCCAATTGGGAAGCAGCCACCTGCCATTGCCATGCCAACGTCTCAAATGAAAGCTGTGATCGTCACTCTAACCGCCATGGGGGCTAATGAGAGACAGATCTGTTATAGAGATAAACACGTTGGGGACAGGCGGTCACGGAGCTGTGTGGTGGTAGTGTTGGCCCGTGGTGTCAGAGAGGAGGCTAGTGCAGTGGGAGTGCAGCCACTGGTTATGAGTCACCCTATCCCCTGTTGGCAGGGCCCTCGGAGGGGAAGAATTTGGGGCAGGGTGCTGCTTGTCTCTCCCTGGTGCTAAAAACAAATTGGACCTGTCATTCATAAATCTCTTGTTTACCCGCCAGCCCCTGCCGTTGGCGCTTAGTGACATCTCTCCACCAATGAGGAGGCCCCATTACCTCTTTCGCTGAAGGAAAGCTGCAGGTGAATGAATATCTAGTAGTAACAGTTTATTGTATCTTCTTCAAAAAGCCAAAGAGGTGGATTCAGTGCTCCTTCAGGGCGATTAGCTGAAAAACAAAAGTCTGTGTTAAATTAAGCAGACAGCCTGACATCCATGACAGTCTTTCACACATTGTCTATATTAAGACCCAGGCAGCTCAGAAAAGATGTTATATTTAGCCGTAGTTACTGCTGCTTCCGTGTTCTCCTCCTTTGCCTTTGCTGGTATTTGGAGTGCATCAACAGTAGATTTCAGTTTCACGTAGAACATTTGACATAGTCTTTTCTGAATCCTAAACTTAGCCGTAAGCAGCCACAGATAGAACCAGATAGACATTGGTCTATTTTAATGTTGGTGTATGATGCTGGTTAATTCAAAACAGACACGATGATAATATCTCGGGCAAAGATCTGCCTTCTTTACTATGTGTTCTGTTTAACAGGGTGCTGTGTCTCTGTACAGTGTCTGCACTTGACCTGAACAACAGATGGCTTATGTTGATAAGGAGTAGCTTAAAACTATGGACTTGGCCTAGTTTGAAAAAAAAAAATCTACTTACAAAATAGTTTTTCCGCTGACTTAAAATGTTGCATCTTACAATGTAACTATAACTTTGGTCAAATTAACTTTCTAAATGGACGTTACTTACGATTTGAAGGTGGCTGGGGTTACATACCTTTTTGTAACAACTATCATTTTTTAAATGGAAGAATCTGCATTGGAGAGTAAACCTTGTATTCTCATTCCCTATTCCCTACATACAGTTGAAGTCAGAAGTTTACATACACCTTAGCCAAATACATTTAAACTCAGTTTTTCACAATTCCTGACATTTAATCATAGTAAAAATTCCCTGTCTTAGGTCAGTTAGGAGCACCACTTTATTTTAAGAATGTCAAATGTCAGAATAATAGTAGAGAGAATGATTTATTTCAGCTTTTATTTATTTTATCACATTCCCAGTGGGTCAGAGGTTTACATACACTCAGTTAGTATTCGGTAGCATTGCATTTAAATTGTTTAACTTGGGTCAAATGTTTCCTCCTGACAGAGCTGGTGTAACTGAGTCAGGTTTGTACGCCTCCTTGCTCACACACGCTTTTTCAGTTCTGCCCACAAATTTTCTATGGTATTGAGGTCAGGGCTTTGTGATGGCCACTCCAATACCTTGACTTTGTTGTCCTTAAGCCATTTTGCCACAACTTTGGAAGTATGCTTGGGGTCATTGTCCATTTGGAAGCCCCATTTGCGAACAAGCTTTCACTTCCTGACTGATGTCTTGAAATGTTGCTTCAATATATCCACCTAATTTTCTTTCCTCATGATGCCATCTATTTTGTGAAGTTCACCAGTCCCTCCTGCAGCAAAGCACCCCCACAACATGATGCTGCCACCTCCGTGCTTCACGGTTGGGATAGTGTTCTTCGGCTAGCAAGCTTCCCCTTTTTTCCTCCAAACATAGCGATGGTCATTATGTCCAAACAGTTCTATTTTTGTTTCATCAGACCAGAGGACATTTCTCCAAAAAGTATGATCTTTGTCCCCATGTGCAGTTGCAAACCGTAGTCTGGCTTTTTTCTGGCGGTTTTGGAGCAATGGCATCTTCCTTGCTGAGCGGCCTTTCAGGTTATGTTGATATAGGACTCGTTTTACTGTGGGACTCGTTTTACTCCTATAGATACTTTTGTACCTGTTTCCTCCAGCATCTTCACAAGGTCCTTTGCTGTTGTTCTGGGATTGATTTGCGCTTTTCGCACCAAAGTAAGTTCATCTTTAAAAGACAGAAGACAAATCAATCCCTTCCTGAGAGGTATGACGGCTGCGTGGTCCCATGGTGTTTATACTTGCGTACTATTGTTTGTACAGATGAACGTGGTACCTTCAGGCGTATGGATTTGTTGAGGTCTACAATTTTTTCCCGAGGTCTTGGCTGATTTCTTTTGATTCTCTTATGATGTCAAGCAAAGAGGCACTGAGTTTGAAGGTAGGCCTTGAAATACATCCACAGGTACACCTCCAATTGACTCAAATGATGTCAATTAGCCTATCAGAAGCTTCTAAAGCCATGACATAATTTTCTGGAATTTTCCAAGCTGTTTAAAGGCACAGTCAACTTAGTGTTTGTAAACTTCTGACCCACTGGAATTGTGATACAGTGAAGTGAAGTGAAAGTATCTGTCTGTAAACAATTGTTGGAAAAATGACTTGTGTCATGGACAAAGTAGATGTCCTAACCGACTTGCCAAAACTATAGTTTGTTAACAAGAAATGTGTGGAGTGGTTGAAAAACGAGTTTTAATGACTCCAACCTGTATGTAAACTTATGACTTCAACTGTATATATAGTGCCCTACTTTGGAACAGGGTCGATATGGCTCTGGTCAAAAGTAGTGCACTAAATAGGGGATAAGGTCATAGGTGTCCTTTTTCCTCACCTCTTAGAGCTTGGACCCTTACGAAAAAACACATTAATTTCACTTGAAGTGTTCCAGAAACACATGTTTTTATGTGATCACTTGTGATCTTATGTGAAGTTAATGTGATAACATGTGAAAACATGTAAATCAACATGTGATAACCATTTCTTCATGTGAAATCAAATGTTTTTTCTGTAAGGGGAGGAGTCATATCGCTGTGTTGTGCTTTATGATTCTGCTGGAACCTCGTTAGGTTGGGAGCAACAATGTTGTGCTGTATGATTCTGATGGAGTCACAGAGCTGTGCTGTATGATTCTGATGGAGTCACAGAGCTGTGCTGTATGATTCTGATGGAGTCACAGAGCTGTGCTGTATGATTCTGATGGAGTCACAGAGCTGTGCTGTATGATTCTGATGGAGTCACAGAGCTGTGCTGTATGATTCTGATGGAGTCACAGAGCTGTGCTGTATGATTCTGATGGAGTCACAGAGCTGTGCTGTATGATTCTGATGGAATCACAGAGCTGTGCTGTATGATTCTGATGGAGTCACAGAGCTGTGCTGTATGATTCTGATGGAGTCACAGAGCTGTGCTGTATGATTCTGATGGAGTCACAGAGCTGTGCTGTATGATTCTGATGGAGTCACAGAGCTGTGCTGTATGATTCTGATGGAGTCACAGAGCTGTGCTGTATGATTCTGATGGAGTCACAGAGCTGTGCTGTATGATTCTGATGGAGTCACAGAGCTGTGCTGTATGATTCTGATGGAGTCACAGAGCTGTGCTGTATGATTCTGATGGAGTCACAGAGCTGTGCTGTATGATTCTGATGGAGTCACAGAGCTGTGCTGTATGATTCTGATGGAGTCACAGAGCTGTGCTGTATGATTCTGATGGAGTCACAGAGCTGTGCTGTATGATTCTGATGGAGTCACAGAGCTGTGCTGTATGATTCTGATGGAGTCACAGAGCTGTGCTGTATGATTCTGATGGAGTCACAGAGCTGTGCTGTATGATTCTGATGGAGTCACAGAGCTGTGCTGTATGATTCTGATGGAGTCACAGAGCTGTGCTGTATGATTCTGATGGAATCACAGAGCTGTGCTGTATGATTCTGATGGAGTCACAGAGCTGTGCTGTATGATTCTGATGGAGTCACAGAGCTGTGCTGTATGATTCTGATGGAGTCACAGAGCTGTGCTGTATGATTCTGATGGAGTCACAGAGCTGTGCTGTATGATTCTGATGGAGTCACAGAGCTGTGCTGTATGATTCTGATGGAGTCACAGAGCTGTGCTGTATGATTCTGATGGAATCACAGAGCTATGCTGTATGATTCTGATGGAGTCACAGAGCTGTGCTGTATGATTCTGATGGAGTCACAGAGCTGTGCTGTATGATTCTGATGGAGTCACAGAGCTGTGCTGTATGATTCTGATGGAGTCACAGAGCTGTGCTGTATGATTCTGATAGAGCCTCCAGATCAAAGTGGAGCGTCTTATTAATACCCGTCACAGTGAGGGTAGGGAATGAAATATGAAATGAATAAGACATCACAGTGCTGGGTTCTCCCTCAGCCAGCCAGCAGGTGTTTTTCAGGCTATATTTAATACCATTAGAGAAGCAGCAGCGCCGTACCGCCAGGGCCCTTTCTGTCTGTCTGACTCACTGCCGTACGCAGCCCTTTCATCGGTTCACAGGTTCACCGCTGCGCCTGGAACACCTCCGGTGCTGCTACAAAATAGTATTTTGTCAAGTACTTACCACTAAGATTAATATTCCCTGTCACTAGAGGAAGGCTGTGTGCTACAGGTGCTGGGCTGCTCTTTGACAGGAGTTCCTCTGTTATTTAAAATGAGCTGTTTTTAGAACACAGAGGAGAGAGAGAGAGAGAGAGAGAGAGAGAGAGAGAGAGAGAGAGAGAGAGAGAGAGAGAGAGAGAGAGAGAGAGATGAAGTACAGCACAGCCTTGGGGGATTCCCCTTTGCTCTCTTCACTCTCTGAATGTGACAAAGAAATGAGAAAACCCCTAGTATCAAGTAAACAAAACACAGACTGGGAGGATAAGGAAATATGGTGATTATATCTGTGATTCCATTCATGTACTTTCTCAATGCAATCATTATTATTTAAAAAAATTCATATATGTGTTTGTGGCATGATGTGTGTACGTATTTATTTATTTTTTCTCCCAATGTATCAACTCTAGGATTCCATAGCGATAACAGTCTAAATAGGATGATGGTAGCCTACCTACCCCAGCCCCAGTGTCACACAGCAACTGTAGCTAGGATAGGAAGGATGAGACAAGGAAACAACACGCAACAAGACTCGATATCTATTCTGCAGGAAGGAGGGACATTATTATGT
This sequence comes from Salvelinus fontinalis, assembly GCF_029448725.1. Classification (NCBI taxonomy): domain Eukaryota; kingdom Metazoa; phylum Chordata; class Actinopteri; order Salmoniformes; family Salmonidae; genus Salvelinus; species Salvelinus fontinalis. The sequence goes on along the minus strand of NC_074702.1, from coordinate 368,171 downwards.
CGCCTGCCGCCGCCTGCAAACGTTACCATGGCAGCCAGTTAGGGTGGTAGTGGTGGTGGAAAGGGTGTGGGGTTGTCAGAGCTCAGGATTGCGGCACTTGCTTTAATGTTTCTATTTATAATCATTTATAACGACAGCGCCGCCCGCCCGCCGCCTGCTGCACCACACAGAGGGGCTGGTTGGACGGTGTAATGAAAAACTGGCTGCACCGCCACCACCAAGCAGAGGAAAGACAATATGTTTCACATGATCAGTGAACACTATAACAGCGAAGGTATGTTGTTAATGGACAACTGGGCTAATGGAGACTTGTTCTGGTACGGCTCAACTCTGACCAACTTGGGATTTGACATGTTATGGGTTTTACATGTGCAGCACGAGTGAGGAACGCTTAGGGTGCGTCCCAAATGGCACCCTATTCCATATATAGTGCACTACTTTTGACCAGAACTCTATGTGGGGAATAGGGTGTCATTTGGGATGCACAGATTCCCATAGTGTAAACAGGTACAGTGAACGCTGTCAGGATTCTCACAACAGGTGCTGCCTGAAACACTGCCTGTATTTGTTCTCCTAAATGTGACCCTTGAGAAGATTACGGCAGTGAATGCACCCGATAAATCTCCCCTCAGCCTTTGGCATTTTAAGTAGGTTAGAATATTTTCTTTCAGGCTAAAAATGGAATAGACATGTATAAGGCCTGTACAGTGTGTACTCTTCTCACAATGTGACTGATGCCATGACAAGAATAGAACTAGAATATTCTCCAAGAGTTGGAAAAAAGCTAAATGTAGCAGTGAACAAAATGTCCTGTCACCAGAGAACAGTAGTTACTATCTGGTATTATGAGACATGGGTTGCTTTGCTGTTCTCCATAACCTCATATGACAGGAGGAGAGATACAGTGATACAGTAACCTGGGTTTAACCATCCTCTCCTCTGGGACAGAGAGATGGACTAGCCTTGTCCTCTATGGTGTAAATGAGAGGAGGAGAGATACAGTAACCTGGGTTTAACCATCCTCTCCTCTGGGACAGAGAGATGGACTAGCCTTGTCCTCTATGGTGTAAATGAGAGGAGGAGAGATACAGTAACCTGGGTTTAACCATCCTCTCCTCTGGGGCAGAGAGATGGACTAGCCTTGTCCTCTATGGTGTAAATGAGAGGAGGAGAGATACAGTAACCTGGGTTTAACCATCCTCTCCTCTGGGACAGAGAGATGGACTAGCCTTGTCCTCTATGGTGTAAATGAGAGGAGGAGAGATACAGTAACCTGGGTTTAACCATCCTCTCCTCTGGGACAGAGAGATGGACTAGCCTTGTCCTCTATGGTGTAAATGAGAGGAGGAGAGATACAGTAACCTGGGTTTAACCATCCTCTCCTCTGGGGCAGAGAGATGGACTAGCCTTGTCCTCTATGGTGTAAATGAGAGGAGGAGAGATACAGTGATACAGTAACCTGGGTTTAACCATCCTCTCCTCTGGGATAGAGAGATGGACTAGCCTTGTCCTCTATGGTGTAAATGAGAGGAGGAGAGATACAGTGATACAGTAACCTGGGTTTAACCATCCTCTCCTCTGGGGCAGAGAGATGGACTAGCCTTGTCCTCTATGGTGTAAATGAGAGGAGGAGACATACAGTAACCTGGGTTTAACCATCCTCTCCTCTGGGACAGAGAGATGGACTAGCCTTGTCCTCTATGGTGTAAATGAGAGGAGGAGAGATACAGTAACCTGGGTTTAACCATCCTCTCCTCTGGGACAGAGAGATGGACTAGCCTTGTCCTCTATGGTGTCAATGAGAGGAGGAGAGATACAGTAACCTGGGTTTAACCATCCTCTCCTCTGGGACAGAGAGATGGACTAGCCTTGTCCTCTATGGTGTAAATGAGAGGAGGAGAGCTACAGTGATACAGTAACCTGGGTTTAACCATCCTCTCCTCTGGGGCAGAGAGATGGACTAGCCTTGTCCTCTATGGTGTAAATGAGAGGAGGAGAGATACAGTAACCTGGGTTTAACCATCCTCTCCTCTGGGGCAGAGAGATGGACTAGCCTTGTCCTCTATGGTGTAAATGAGAGGAGGAGAGATACAGTGATACAGTAACCTGGGTTTAACCATCCTCTCCTCTGGGGCAGAGAGATGGACTAGCCTCGTCCTCTATGGTGTAAATGAGAGGAGGAGAGATACAGTGATACAGTAACCTGGGTTTAACCATCCTCTCCTCTGGGACAGAGAGATGGACTAGCCTTGTCCTCTATGGTGTAAATGAGAGGAGGAGAGATACAGTGATACAGTAACCTGGGTTTAATCATCCTCTCCTCTGGGGCAGAGAGATGGACTAGCCTTGTCCTCTATGGTGTAAATGAGAGGAGGAGACATACAGTGAGACAGTAACCTGTGTTTAACCATCCTCTCCTCTGGGACAGAGAGATGGACTAGCCTTGTCCTCTATGGTGTAAATGAGAGGAGGAGAGATACAGTAATACAGTAACCTGGGTTTAACGATCCTCTCCTCTGGGACAGAGAGATGGACTAGCCTTGTCCTCTATGGTGTAAATGAGAGGAGGAGAGATACAGTGATACAGTAACCTGGGTTTAACCATCCTCTCCTCTGGGACAGAGAGATGGACTAGCCTTGTCCTCTATGGTGTAAATGAGAGGAGGAGAGATACAGTAACCTGGGTTTAACCATCCTCTCCTCTGGGGCAGAGAGATGGACTAGCCTTGTCCTCTATGGTGTAAATGAGAGGAGGAGAGATACAGTGATACAGTAACCTGGGTTTAACCATCCTCTCCTCTGGGATAGAGAGATGGACTAGCCTTGTCCTCTATGGTGTAAATGAGAGGAGGAGAGATACAGTGATACAGTAACCTGGGTTTAACCATCCTCTCCTCTGGGGTAGAGAGATGGACTAGCCTTGTCCTCTATGGTGTAAATTAGAGGAGGAGAGATACAGTAACCTGGGTTTAACCATCCTCTCCTCTGGGGCAGAGAGATGGACTAGCCTTGTCCTCTATGGTGTAAATGAGAGGAGGAGAGATACAGTGATACAGTAACCTGGGTTTAACCATCCTCTCCTCTGGGACAGAGAGATGGACTAGCCTTGTCCTCTATGGTGTAAATGAGAGGAGGAGAGATACAGTGATACAGTAACCTGGGTTTAACCATCCTCTCCTCTGGGACAGAGAGATGGACTAGCCTTGTCTTCTATGGTGTAAATGAGAGGAGGAGAGATACAGTAACCTGGGTTTAACCATCCTCTCCTCTGGGACAGAGAGATGGACTAGCCTTGTCCTCTATGGTGTAAATGAGAGGAGGAGAGATACAGTGATACAGTAACCTGGGTTTAACCATCCTCTCCTCTGGGACAGAGAGATGGAATAGCCTTGTCCTCTATGGTGTAAATGAGAGGAGGAGAGATACAGTAACCTGGGTTTAACCATCCTCTCCTCTGGGACAGAGAGATGGAATAGCCTTGTCCTCTATGGTGTAAATGAGAGGAGGAGAGATACAGTAACCTGGGTTTAACCATCCTCTCCTCTGGGACAGAGAGATGGACTAGCCTTGTCCTCTATGGTGTAAATGAGAGGAGGAGAGATACAGTGATACAGTAACCTGGGGTTAACCATCCTCTCCTCTGGGGCAGAGAGATGGACTAGCCTTGTCCTCTATGGTGTAAATGAGAGGAGGAGAGATACAGTAACCTGGGTTTAACCATCCTCTCCTCTGGGACAGAGAGATGGACTAGCCTTGTCCTCTATGGTGTAAATGAGAGGAGGAGAGATACAGTAACCTGGGTTTAACCATCCTCTCCTCTGGGACAGAGAGATGGACTAGCCTTGTCCTCTATGGTGTAAATGAGAGGAGGAGAGATACAGTAACCTGGGTTTAACCATCCTCTCCTCTGGGACAGAGAGATGGACTAGCCTTGTCCTCTATGGTGTAAATGAGAGGAGGAGAGATACAGTAACCTGGGTTTAACCATCCTCTCCTCTGGGACAGAGAGATGGACTAGCCTTGTCCTCTATGGTGTAAATGAGAGGAGGAGAGATACAGTGATACAGTAACCTGGGTTTAACCATCCTCTCCTCTGGGACAGAGAGATGGACTAGCCTTGTCCTCTATGGTGTAAATGAGAAGAGGAGAGATACAGTGATACAGTAACCTGGGTTTAACCATCCTCTCCTCTGGGACAGAGAGATGGACTAGCCTTGTCCTCTATGGTGTAAATGAGAGGAGGAGAGATACAGTAACCTGGGTTTAACCATCCTCTCCTCTGGGGCAGAGATTTTTTTTTTTGACATACCAATTAGGATCTGGCAAAAATTTATTGAATCAGTTATAGAACCCATTGCCCTTTATGGTTGTGAGGTCTGGGGTCCGCTCACCATCCAAGAATTCACAAAATGGGCCAAACACCAAATTGAGACTCTCAAAAATATATTTTGTGTACAACGTAAAAATACCAAATAATGCATGCAGAGCAGAATTAGGCCAATACCCGCTAATTATCAAAATCCTGAAAAGAACCGTTAAATTCTACAACCACCTAAAAGGAAGCGATTCCCAAACCTTCCATAGCAAAGCCATCCCCTACAGAGAGATGAACCTGGAGAAGAGTCCCCTAAGCAAGCTGGTCCTGGGGCTCTGTTCACAAATACAAAAACAGACCCCACAGAGCACCAGGACAGCAACACATTAGACCCAACCAAATCATGAGAAAACAAAAAGATAATTACTTGACACATTGGAAAGAATTCACAAAAAAATTTAGCAAACTAGAATGCTATTTGGCCCTAAACAGAGAGTACACCGTGGCAGAATACCTGACCACTGAGACTGACCCAAACTTAAGGAAAGCTTTGACTTTGTACAGACTCAGTGAGCATAGCCTTGCTATTGAGAAAGGCCACCGAAGGCAGACATGGCTCTCAAGAGAAGACAGGCTATGTGCACACTGCCCACAAAATGAGGTGGAAACTGAGCTGCACTTCCCAACCTCCTGCCCAATGTATGACCATATTAGAGAGACATATTTCCCTCAGATTACACAGATCCACAAAGCATTTGAAAACAAACCTAGTTTTGATAAACTCCCATATTTATTGGGTGAAATACCACAGTGTCCATCACAGCAGCAAGATTTGTGACCTGTTGCCACAAGAAAAGGGAACCAGCGAAGAACAAACACATGTAAATACAACACATATTTATGTGTATTATTGTCCCTTTTGTACTTGAACTATTTGCACATAATGTGACATTTGTAATGTTTTTATTATTTTTGAACTTTTGGAGTGTAATGTGTACTGTTCATTTTTATTTCAATTTTGTTTATTATCTAATTCACTTGTTTTGGCAATGTTAATATATGTTTTTCCCATGCCAATAAAGCCCTTAAATTGAAATTGAATTGAATAGAGAGAGAGAGAGAGAGAGAGAGAGAGAGAGAGAGAGAGAGAGAGAGAGAGAGAGAGAGAAAGAGAGAGAGAGAGAGAGAGAAAGAGAGAGAGAGAGAGAGAGAGAGAGAAAGAGAAAGAGAGAGAGAGAGAGAGAGAGAGAGAGAGAAAGAGAGAGAGAGAGAGAGAGAAAGAGAGAGAGAGAAAGAGAGAGAGAGAGAGAGAGAGAAACACCAAAACAAGAAGATACAAACACAGAGTCCTCACAAACATTTTTATTTTGTTAATAATTAAAACGTTAAATTGGAAACCAGAGATGTCTTCTGGTTAATGATGCAGAGTGGAGGGAGTCAAGAGGGAGCACATCACCTAAACAGATGGTTTATTTATTTATGGAGCCGTGAACAGACAGGATTTGTATGTAAATACTTGAAATAACTACTGAGACATGTCGTGCCAAGGGTCCATTGAGTCTTTGTGCTGTTGCCCTAAGTGGGCTCCCTGAAGACTTGAAGGCTTTGTGTCAGGAAGTGATCTGCTGTTTGTTTATAGAAACTAATATAATTGTGGCTTTTTGAGGATGACACGAGAAGAGGAGACGCAGGAAGGGGGAGAAGAGGAGAGGCAGGGAGGAGGGGAGGCAGAGCGGCAGGGAGGAGGAGAGTGAGAGGTAGGGAGGAGGAGAGACAGAGAGGCAGGGAGGAGGAGAGAGGTAGGGAGGAGGAGAGACGGAGAGGCAGGGAGGAGGAGAGACGGCGAGGCAGGGAGGAGGAGAGAGGTAGGGAGGAGGAGAGACGGAGAGGCAGGGAGGAGGAGAGACAGAGACGTAGGGAGGAGGAGAGGCAGGGAGGAGGAGAGACAGAGAGGTAGAGAGGAGGAGAGGCAGGGAGGAGGAGAGACAGAGGCAGGGAGGAGGAGAGACAGAGAGGCAGGGAGGAGGAGAGACACAGATAGGCAGGGAGGAGGAGAGTCAGAGAGGCAGGGAGGAGGAGAGACAGAGAGGCAGGGAGGAGGAGAGACAGCGAGGCAGGGAGGAGGAGAGTCAGAGAGGCAGGGAGGAGGAGAGAGAGACAGAGAGGCAGGGAGGAGGAGAGACAGAGAGGCAGGGAGGAGGAGAGGCAGGGAGGAGGAGAGACAGATAGGCAGGGAGGTGGAGAGACAGAGAGGCAGGGAGGAGGAGAGACAGAGAGGCAGGGAGGAGGAGAGACAGAGAGACAGAGAGGCAGGGAGGAGGAGAGACAGAGAGGCAGGGGGGAGGAGAGACAGAGAGACAGAGAGGCAGGGAGGAGGAGAGGCAGGGAGGAGGAGAGACAGATAGGCAGGGAGGAGGAGAGACAGATAGGCAGGGAGGAGGAGAGTCAGATAGGCAGGGAGGAGGAGAGACAGAGAGGCAGGGAGGAGGAGAGACAGAGAGGCAGGGAGGAGGAGAGACAGAGAGGCAGGGAGGAGGAGAGACAGAGAGGCAGGGAGGAGGAGAGACAGAGAGGCAGGGAGGAGGAGAGACAGATAGGCAGGGAGGAGGAGAGGCAGGGAGGAGGAGAGACAGAGAGGCAGGGAGGAGGAGAGACAGAGAGGCAGGGAGGAGGAGAGACAGAGAGGCAGGGAGGAGGAGAGACAGAGAGGCAGGGAGGAGGAGAGACAGAGAGGAGAGACAGAGAGGCAGGGAGGAGGAGAGACAGAGAGGCAGGGAGAAGGAGAGACAGAGAGGTAGAGAGGAGGAGAGACAGAGAGACTGAGAGACAGAGAGGCAGGGAGGAGGAGAGAGGTAGGGAGGAGGAGAGACAGAGAGGCAGGGAGGAGGAGAGAGGTAGGGAGGAGGAGAGACAGAGAGGCAGTGAGGAGGAGAGACAGAGAGACAGAGAGAAGTTCCTGTCTTTGGTTCCTGTCTCTCTCTCTTTTTTCTTTTGGCACTGTGCCCATAAGCTGTCTTTCCCTTCGAAGCTTCTCCTCTTTCTTCTGCTGAAAACACCATGCACTTTGTATAGGTACTCATGTAATGCAAAGTACAGTTTGTTCTCTGCAACGGGACTGTTAAGTAACTCAGTGGTAACTCACTAAGACTAATGTAGGTATGTTTATGAATATGAATATAATATAGGAAAATATTGTGCTCATAGTTCATATTCTCTCTCGCTCTCTTTCCCTCCTTCCCTCCCTCCCTCTCTCCCTCCCTCCCTCCCTCCCTCCCTCCCTCCCTCTCTCCCTCCCTCCCTCCCTCCCTCCCTCTCCCAGTGGACATTAAGCCAGAGGTACTTTTGGACCCCGTGTCTCCGTTGGACCTGCGTACAGACCTGAGGATGCTGGGGCCTGGCTCGGACCCGGGAATGTGGGAGCGTCAGTTGCAGCAGGAGCTGCTCCTCATCCAGAAACAGCAGCAGGTCCAGAAACAGCTGCTGATCAGCGAGTTCCAGAAGCAGCATGAGAATCTGACCCGCCAGCACCAGGCCCAGCTCCAGGAGCACCTCAAGGTCAGGACTACAACATCAACTACAGTATAGTATAGTAACAAGTAACAGTAGTATAGTATAGCACAGTATAGTCTAGCATAGCATAGTATAGTACAGCAACAGTAGTATAGTATGGCACAGTATAGCATAGCATAGCGTAGTATGGTATTGAATGGTATAGTATGGTACAGCAACGGTAGAATAGTATAGTGACCGTAGTATAGTATAGTGCAGTATAGTATAGCATATCATAGCATAGCATTGTATAGTATAGTACAGCAACAGTAGTATAGTATATTATAGCAACAGTAGTACTGTATAGTATAGTACAGTATAGTATAGTATAGTATAGAACCTGACACACCAGCACCAGGCCTAGCACCAGGAGCAAATCAAAGTCGGAATCCCTCACAGTTAAACAGAACAACAGTTTACAAACAGTAGTATAGCGTAGTCAGAGTATAGTAACAGTATAATAGTATAGTCATAACATAGTATAGTATAGAAATAGTATAGTAATAATATAGTCTACTATAGTAATGGTATAGTAATAATAGAGTATATTATAGTGCTAGTAGGATAGTATATTATAGTAATAGTATAGTAATATTATAGTAATAGTATAGTATATTATGGTAATAGTACAGACATAATATAGGAATCGTATGGCAATAGTATAGTAATAGTATATAAATAGCATAGTAATAGTATAGAATTAGGACAGTAACGGTATAGCAATAGTGCAGTATTAGTATAGAAATAGTATAGTAATAGTATAGCAAGTTTAGCATAGTATCGTTAGTAGTATAGTGATATTAGCACATTATAGTAATAGTATAGTGATAATATAGTAACATTAGCATAGTACAGTAGTAGTATATAATTGGTGCTGTAACAGTATAGTGATATTAGCATAGTATAGCAATATAATATAAATAGTATGGTGCTGTAACAGTATAGTAATGGTATAGTAATACTATTGCATAGTAATATTGTAGAGATAGTAATAGTATAGTATAGTAGTAGTATACAGTAGTATAGTAACTATAGTGCAATCGTGATATTATAGCAATAGTAATAGTAATATTAGCATGGTATAGTAATGGTATAGTATAGTAATATTATAGTAATAGCAATAATATTGTATAGTATAGTATAGGAATAATATAGCATAGTATAGTAATAGTGAATATATAGTAGTTCATAATTCTTGTGTGTGAAAGTGGTCCTATATCTTTGATGCAAGGTTGCTAGAGTATAGGCTATGCTAGGAGAAAAACAGTCACCGATACTCACTGGAAACACTGCTTCAAGATGCAGTGCATTCGGAAAGTATTCAGACCCCTTTTTCCACATTTTATTACTTTACACCCTTATTCTAAAATTGATTAAATTAATTAGCATCAATCTACACACAATATCCCATAATGACAAGGCTAAAACAGGTTATTACCTTATTTACATAAGTATTCAGACCTTTTGCTATGAGACTCGAAGTTGAGCTTGGGTGCATCCTGTTTCCATTGGTCATCCTTGAGGTGTTTCTACAACTTGATTGGAGTTCACCTGTTGTCACGTTCCTGACCTGTTTTCCCTTGTTTTTGTATTTGTTTAGTATGGTCAGGGCGTGAGTTGGGGTGGGCATTCTATGTTATGTGTTTCTATGTTGGGTTCAATGTATTAGCCTGATATGGTTCTCAATTAGGGGCAGGTGTTTTACGTTTCCTCTGATTGAGAACCATATTAAGGTAGGCTGTTCACACTGTTTGTTTGTGGGTGATTGTTCCTGTGTCAGTGTTTGTGCCACACGGGACTGTTTTGTTTGTTAGTTTCTTCCTGTTCGTGCGTTCTTTGTTGTCTGTAAGTTCTCATGTTCAGGTTTGTTTACGTCGTTTATTGTTTTGTAGTTTGTTAAGAGTTTTTCCGTCTTCTTCTAAATAAATCATCATGTATTCTACCCAAGCTGCGTTTTGGTCCGATCCATGCTCCTCCTCAGACAAGGAGGAGAACGAACGTTACACCTGTGGTAATTTCAATTGACTGGACATCATTTGGAAAGGCACACACCTGTCTATATAAGGTCCCACAGTTGACAGTGCATGTCAGAACAAAAACCAAGCCATGGGGTCGAAGGAATTGTCCGTAGAGCTCCGAGACAGGATTGTGTCAAGGCACAGATCTGGAGCAGGGTACCAAAGAATGTCTGCAGCATTGAAGGTCCCCAAGAACACAGTGGCCTCCATGGAATTAAATGGAAGAAGTTTGGAACTAGGGCTGGGCGATATGGCCAAAATCTCATATCCCGATATAAGTCATTTCATATCCCGATAACGATACATATCACGATATAGTACATTTTTGCTAAATTCAATGAATAAATAGTTGATATAAAATGACCACATGTAAAGGCCTATTTCTTATTACATTTAGAATTAAACTCAACAAATAAAGGTACTTACTCATATTTGATTATTTCTCCTTTTACTTATAACCTTTGTGCAAATTTTCAATTGAGCATGTAACAAATATAAAATATGAATGTATAAAATCTAAAAAGGTAAATAGAAAACACCTCAACTATAGTTGCAAACAAAATAAATACAGGCCTAAAATATATATATATTTTGGGGGGCTTGCCTGTTTTGCATGTTATTTTGGCATTAATACATGTCACATATCAGTTTGCATTTGGTACCTTGGGTCAAGTGTTAGCACCAACTCATGAAACCCTTGTTTCTGGACCGTGTAAATTGGGGCCATGTCTTTGCAGATGTAAGTTGTAACGGCAGCTGTTATCTCCTTCCATCTTCGTGATTCTTTGCCATATGGTGTGCCGCGTTCACTCTCCTCCATGTTTGTTTGTGTTTCAAAGAGTGTGATTTACGACACAACAAAATAAACGATAGAGCTTGAAATGAAACGATAGACGTTTTTCTATCATCATATCGCCCAGCCCTATTTGGAACCACCAAGACTCTTCCTAGAGCTGGCCGCTTGGCCAAACTGAGCTATCGGGGCCTTGGTCAGGGAGGTGACCAAGAATCCGATGTTCACTCTGACAGCGCCAGAGTTCCTCTGTGGAGATGGAAGAATCTTCCAGAAGGACAACCATCTCTGCAGCACTCCACCAATCAGGCCTTTATGGTAGAGTGGCCAGAAGGAAGCCCCTCCTCAGTTAAAGGCACATGGCAGTCTGCTTGGAGTTTGCCAAATGGCACCTAAAGACTCTCAGACCATGAGAAACAAGATTCTCTGGTCTGATGAAAACAAGATTGAACTCTTTGGCCTGAATTCAAAGCGTCATGTCTGGAGGAAACCTGGCACCATTCCTACGGTGAAGCATGTTGGTGGCAGCATCATGCTGTGGGAATGTTTTTCAGTGGCAGGGACTGGGAGACTAGTCAGGATCGAGGGAAAGATGAACGGAGCAAACTACAGAGAGATGAAAGCCTGCTCCAGAGCGCTCAGGACCTCAGACTGGGGCGAAGGTTCACCTTCCAACAGGACAACGACCCTAAGCACACAGCCAAGACAACGCAGGAGTGGCTTCGGGACAAGTCTCTGAATGTCCTTGAGTGGTCCAACCAGAGCCTGAACTTGAACCCGATCGAACATCTCTGGAGAGACCTGAAAATAGCTGTGCAGCGACGCTCCCCATCCAACCTGACAGAGCTTGAGAGGATCTGCAGAGAAGAATGAGAGAAACTCCCAAAATAGAGGCGTTTGTAGAGTCATAACCAAGAAGACGCAATGCTGTAATTACTGCCAAAGGTGCTTCATCAAAGTACTGAGTAAAGGGTCTGGATACTTATGTAAATGTTATATTTCCGTTTTTAAATTTTTAATACATTTCCCAAAAATTTGAAAAACCTGTTTTTGCTTTGTCATTATGGGGTATTGTGTGTAGATTGATGAGGGGGAAAAAACAAATCAATTTTAGAATAAGGCTGTGATGTAACAAAATGTGGAAAAAGTCAAGGGGTCTGAATATTTTCCGAATGCACTGTAAATACTTCAATATGATCTAGTTATTTTCAGTACAGGTTTCCCCCTTTTTATCAGGACTACACTACACAGCACCTTCACCACTATAGTTTGTTACTGTATGGCTGGGGTCCATACTGTCTGACTGACTGATTGACTGGGTCTCTCTCTCTCTCTCTCTCTCTCTCTCTCTCTCTCTCTCTCTCTCTCTCTCTCTCTCTCTCTCTCTCTCTCTCTCTCTCTCTCTCTCTCTCTCTCTCTCTCTCTCTCTCTCTCTGTATCTCCCTCTGTCTCTCTCCCTCTCTCTCTTTCTCTCTCTCTCTGTGTGTTAGCTGCAACAGGAGCTGAATGCCATGAAGCAGCAGCAGGAGCTGGTGGAGAAGGAGAGGAGGCAGCAGCTGCAGCAGCAGCAGAGCCAGCAGGAGAAGGAGCAGGAGAGACATCGGAGGGAGCAGCATGTCCTCTGTCTCAGCCTCAGGGGCAAGGAGCGCACCAGAGAGAGTAAGGGCTCACCACCGAGTCCACTCACCACCGCTAACTCTCTGCCCAATCACTGATAACTAACCTACTCCCCAACTCAATTGATACTGCATATATAGATAGATAGATAGATAGATAGAACGATAGAACGATAGAACGATAGAACGATAGAACGATAGAACGATAGAACGATAGAACGATAGAACGATAGATAGATAGATAGATAGATAGATAGATAGATAGATAGATAGATAGATAGATAGATAGATAGATGGATGGATGGATGGATGGATGGATGGATGGATGGATGGATGGATGGATGGATGGATGGATGGATAGATAGATAGATAGATAGATAGATAGATAGATAGATAGATAGATAGATAGATAGATAGATAGATAGATAGAGGGCTTGTGAACAAGATTAACCCGATAACTAACTGCTAATTTACCAACCAAAACCTTGGAGGCAGCTAACTCATCTTGTGTCATTGTGGCTCTTTTATCATAATGGCAATGCTTGTAACAGTGCAAGGCTGTACACTGAGATTAACAACCAATGGGGAAACAAGAATTCAAATTTCCTGTAGCGACTAGTGATGATTAATGAGACACTAGCCAAGGCTGTAGTGACTAGTGATGACTAATGAAACACTAGCCAAGGCTGTAGTGACTAGTGATGACTAATGAAACACTAGCCAAGGCTGTAGTGACTAGTGATGACTAATGAAACACTAGCCAAGGCTGTAGTGACTAGTGATGACTAATGAAACACTAGCCAAGACTGTAGTGACTAGTGATGACTAATGAAACAGTAGCCAAGGCTGTGGCGACTAGTGATGACTAATGAAACACTAGCCAAGGCTGTAGTGACTAGTGATGACTAATGAAACACTAGCCAAGGCTGTAGTGACTCGTGATGACTAATGAAACACTAGCCAAGGCTGTAGTGACTAGTGATGACTAATGAAACACTAGCCAAGGCTGTAGTGACTAGTGATGACTAATGAAACACTAGCCAAGGCTGTAGTGACTAGTGATGACTAATGAAAAACTAGCCAAGGCTGTAGTGACTAGTGATGACTAATGAAACACTAGCCAAGGCTGTAGTGACTAGTGATGACTAATGAAACACTAGCCAAGGCTGTAGTGACTAGTGATGACTAATGAAACACTAGCCAAGGCTGTAGTGACTAGTGATGACTAATGAAACACTAGCCAAGGCTGTAGTGACTAGTGATGACTAATGAAACACTAGCCAAGGCTGTAGTGACTAGTGATGACTAATGAAACACTAGCCAAGGCTGTAGTGACTAGTGATGACTAATGAAACACTAGCCAAGGCTGTGGCTTGGGATTTGTTGTTGCATGTTCTTCCCCCACTAGAGGGAGATGTTCCTACATTAGATGTGGATCCACTCAGAAATATAAATTCTATGATAAATAAAATACCTGATATTTGGTGTGCTAGTTATGGATAGTGTCAAATACTATACAATGTGAGAGTCATATTTCAGAGCAATACAATGTGTGGATGTGATGAAAACATACTATAGAATAGCTAAACCCAGTCTCTAACATTTCAATGCAACACTATGTGTGGATGTGATAACCTACCACAGGAATAGAGTGCTGTATAGATATACCTTTGGTAGACAGTCCTCAATGGCACCCTATACCCTATATAGTGTGATACTTTTTATTTTTTATTTGACAAAAGCAGTGCACTATAAAGTGAATAGTGTGCCATAGGGGACACAATTTCTCTAAGTCTGTACCCCCTGAGCCCCAGGGTGACCCCAATCCCTGTCTCTCTCTAAGTCTGTACCCCCTGAGCCCCAGGGTGACCCCAATCCCTGTCTCTCTCTAAGTCTGTACCCCCTGAGCCCCAGGGTGACCCCAATCCCTGTCTCTCTCTAAGTCTGTACCCCCTGAGCCCCAGGGTGACCCCAATCCCTGTCTCTCTCTGGCTGCTGGTCTCACAGGTGCTGTGGCCAGTAATGAGGTGAAGCAGAAACTCCAAGAGTTTCTGTTGAGTAAATCAAACAAGGACCTGTCCACTGCCGGAGCCACACACACCCTCATCCACCACCCCAAGCTCTGGTACACGTAAGTACCCACTGTAGGGATTCTGTCTGGTAACTTATTCCACTTCTCACTGTAGTGATTCTGTCTAGTAACTTCTTCCACTACTCACTGTTGTGATTCTGTCTAGTAACTTCTTCCACTACTCACTGTTGTGATTCTGTCTAGTAACTTCTTCCACTACTCACTGTTGTGATTCTGTCTAGTAACTTCTTCCACTACTCACTGGTGTGATTCTGTCTGGTAACTTCTCCCACTACTCACTTTTGTGATTCTGTCTGGTAACTTCTTCTACTACTCACTGTTGTGATTCTGTCTGGTAACTTCTTCCACTACTCACTGTAGTGATTCTGTCTAGTAACTTCTTCCACTACTCACTGTTGTGATTCTGTCTAGTAACTTCTTCCACTACTCACTGTAGTGATTCTGTCTGGTAACTTCTTCCACTACTCACTGTTGTGATTCTGTCTGGTAACTTCTTCCACTACTCACTGTAGTGATTCTGTCTAGTAACTTCTTCCACTACTCACTGTTGTGATTCTGTCTAGTAACTTCTTCCACTACTGGAAAAATAAAGCAAGCACACCATTTTTCTTCAGGAAAATGAACTTTTCCAGTTACTATTTATCATTCAAAATGATGTATATATATGTATATATATATCACTGTTTGCACTTGACAAGAAGAAATAAACCAAGATTTGTGAGGTGTTGTCGCTGTGTGTTCTGTGTCCAGGTCCTCCCACCACACGTCTCTGGACCAGAGTTCTTCTCCTCTGGGAGGCATGTCTCCTGTCTGCCACTACACACTCCCCTCCCCTCAGGACGGACAGGACGACTTCCCACTGAGGAAAACAGGTACGGCCACACACTCCCCTCCGCTCAGGACGGACAGGACGACTTCCCACTGAGGAAAACAAGTACGGCCACACACTCCCCTCCGCTCAGGACGGACAGGACGACTTCCCACTGAGGAAAACAGGTACGGCCACACACTCCCCTCCGCTCAGGACGGACAGGACGACTTCCCACTGAGGAAAACAGGTACGGCCACACACTCCCCTCCGCTCAGGACGGACAGGACGACTTCCCACTGAGGAAAACAGGTACGGCCACACACTCCCCTCCGCTCAGGACGGACAGGACGACTTCCCACTGAGGAAAACAGGTACGGCCACACACTCCCCTCCGCTCAGGACGGACAGGACGACTTCCCACTGAGGAAAACAGGTACGGCCACACACTCCCCTCCGCTCAGGACGGACAGGACGACTTCCCACTGAGGAAAACAGGTACGGCCACACACTCCCCTCCGCTCAGGACGGACAGGACGACTTCCCACTGAGGAAAACAGGTACGGCCACACACACACAAACGCACACAAACGTACGCACACACACACACACACACACACACACACACACACACACACACACACACACACACACACACACACACACACACACACACACACACACACACACACACACACACACACACACACACACACACACACACTCATGAAATGTTACTTGTCACAGGCGCTGAATACAACAAGTGTACATGTTACAGTGAAATGCTTACTAACAAGCTCTTCCCAACGATGTCAAGGTAAAATTTGAAAAGAAAAACAAACAGCAATAAAGCACACCAGAATGAAGCTATATACAGGAAGTAGCAGCACCGTAGCAATGTGCTGGGGGACGAGGTAGTTGAGGGAGGTATATGTAGGCAGGGGTAAAGTGACTAGGCATCAGGTCGAAATCGAGGTTAGTAACTGACGATCTAATGTCCAAAAGTAATTGGCGATCATAGATGATAATAGTATGAATTGCTTGGCGGTCATAGATGATAATAGTATGAACTTCTTGGCGGTCATAGATGATAATAGTATGAACTGCTTGGCGGTCATAGATGATAATAGTATGCACTGCTTGGCGGTCATAGATGATAATAGTATGAACTGCTTGGCGGTCATAGATGATAATAGTATGAACTGCTTGGCGGTCATAGATGATAATAGTATAAACTGCTTGGCGGTCATAGATGATAATAGTATGAACTGCTTGGCGGTCATAGATGATAATAGTATAAACTGCTTGGCGGTCATAGATGATAATAGTATGAACTGCTTGGCGGTCATAGATGATAATAGTATGAACTGCTTGGCGGTCATAGATGATAATAGTATAAACTGCTTGGCGGTCATAGATGATAATAGTATGAACTGCTTGGCGATCATAGATGATAATAGTATAAACTGCTTGGCGGTCATAGATGATAATAGTATGAACTGCTTGGCGGTCATAGATGATAATAGTATGAACTGCTTGGCGATCATAGATGATAATAGTATAAACTGCTTGGCGGTCATAGATGATAATAGTATGAACTTTCTGTTCAGAAAAAGGAAAGGTAAACATGAAAAAAGTTGGGACGGAACTCGTAAACGGCGACCATGTCGCGTACAAACACACGCGATCACGCACAACAGCATACACTCAGCCACACACACCAGCATAAATTGACCATACTCAACCACAATCAAACTACTTCTAACACTTAATTCCAAATGAACTGCAGGACATTCCAAAGTTTTTTATATCCTTCTATATATCCACTTCTATTCTCATAAGTGTTAACATTAAGATATGTGTGGATAAATCCTTCAACAGACATCTTGTCCTCAACCAGTAGTGTGTGTCTGTCTGCAGGGTGGTACAATTACCTTCCATCAATGAGTTATTAATACAATGAATGTGCTGTGACCTCTGTCATCCCAGGGTTACCTCTGTGTATCCACACAGCATTTCCTGACCATACTGATGACCTGCTAATGACATCAGTTAGGCCTATTATGACCTTTGAACCTCCACCCCGCCCCCAAGGCCCCTCTCACCCCTCGTACCCCTTCAGGGGACCCCTTACTCAAATAATGGGGAGGGATTACGAGGTAAGCCAGAGCAGTAATATCTATCAGAATCCTTCCCTCCTATTTGACCTCTCCTAACACAGAGCCAAACGTGTGCAACACCGACAGAACACCAACACACACTGTTGAAAATATCATACAAAACCAATGCAATCTTTTTTTGTTGTATTGTAAGTTGATGATGCTATATATTGTGTGTTATTTTCCTCACAAAGACATAGGCTACAATACTGTTCCCCAAGAACTAACTCCAGTCTTTGGTTATTGTGTTATTAATGGTAATACACAGACAGAAACCTAGGCCTCACTGTTAGTGCTTCTCAGTTGAACAGTTCATGGAAAACTTAAAGCACCTTTAATTTCTTTAGAGTTATGAGCACCACTAACTCTTTTGAAAACACACAACTTGTCAGCAAAAGGCAGCTCAGGTTTGCTGGTTTAAAGCTGAGGATCTCTCTAGGGAACACTGTATAAATAAGAATTATACCCCCCTCTTGGTTTCGCTGCGCCACAAGCTAAAACTGTTCATAATTTTGCTGTGAGGTCACGGAAATGACATTACTTTCTTTCCCTTTTGTGTCTCGTCAAATTACAGCGGTAAACAATAATACCTGTTTAATGACTTTACCGCATGAGCTGGCATATTGTGTATAAACACAATTTAGAGATCAGGCTAGGGGAATTATATTGTCAGTTTTTTTGGTACTTTGTAATATACATTTAAGCTAATTTGTAGTCATTGTGGAGACTTTGTGGTTAAAATAACAACTGGGGAAGCACATGAAAGACAATTGTGTTTATTGTGTCTCTCTTTGAAAAAACAATCCCGCACCAGGAAATACCTCCTCTCTCTCTGTCTGGTAACATACCTGTAAACCTAGGAGGTTAGGAGTGGCCTGCAAGTCCAAATAACCAGTTGCCAAAGTAAAATAATGTGCTTCGTCCAAATAAGAGGGTTCCCAGAAATGATTTTGAATTTATCTTGCGAGGCAGACAGTCTTACCATCAAAGATTTAGCCTATGTTTACCTTTGATGCAAGCTGCAAAGAAACAGCAAATTTATGAACACTAACAAAACTCTGCTTGCCTTATTTTTGCAAGACTAAATTTTAATAATCCTTATGATCTTCCTTTTGGATTATCTTCAAATAATCTCTGTGTCCCTGAGTAATTCTTATGCATTGATAAAAGACCCTTATAAAAACATTTCCTGCCCTTTGGATTCTAGAATCTATATGTGGTCATTTCCTGTGCGAGCCCGACCCCCCCATTTCCTGTCCTCTGAGAGATTGGCACGCAAGGGACACACACAAAGGTAGTGTTGTTCCTGGACACGTTGTCCATCATCGATAGCTGACACTCTGACAGGCAGGTGTCACTGAGTTAAGAGGACTGTTGCCGGGCAGAATGAAGTAAGACACCACTGTTTGTTTAAGCAAAAACAGCCTTCTGAAAACAAAGTGGAGAAGACTTTACAGGTTTGGGTTGCGTCGCAAATGGCACCCTATTCCCTATATAGTGTACTACTTTTGACCAGGCCCCAGAGTGTTCTGATCAAAAGTAGTGCACTATATATGCACTTTATAGGAAATAGGGTGCCATTTGGGACACAGTCTGGGGGTTTGACTACCTGGTTTTTAGCTTGGCTGGTCATAGGGTCTAACACCTTATTTTTTCGGGGGGGGGGGGGGGTTGCAGTTGTTGTGGTGAAACTGTAGACTTTTAGCACTTTTATGATTTGCTTTGAAGCTAGCCACTTAGCCAATTATCCTATGCCATACCTGCCCTGTTGCCTGATGTCTCTGCTGGATAAGTCAAGAGCTACTGTACACAACATAGATTAAATAAACAATAGTCACTTTTTTAGTTCCGCCGTTTTTTTGTTTCAACAGCCACATGCCTTATGCATGCCCTTGAAAGCCACAGAACCTTTGTCTTGGTTTGGACGATACCGTTCAGAAGCCTATTTGAAAAGGATAAAACACGCCTGATTTGACAGGCGATGCAATATGAATTGTTGTTGTTGATGCATTTATATTGCAATGGGAGATGGGGAGCCCAGGTGCTCTTGTGTTGTTCCATCTACCGCTACTACTTTGATCCTGAACACAAGAAACTGTTTGGTGACTTTACTAGCGTGCAGAAAATAGATTTTATTTTAGACAGAAGAAGTGGAATGGCTGCTAGACATGGTGGTTGTTTCAGTCTATAACTGGTGACAGAAGTCAGTTCAACGTCTATTCCACGTTGGTTCAACGTAATTTCATTGAATGTTGATTCAGCCAGTGTGTGTTCAGTGGGTCCTCGTCTCTTCTTCATTGTGTTCCATCAACAGACGTATTAAGGCCAGTGTGTGTCCAGTGGGTCCTCGTCTCTTCTTCATGGTGTTCCATCAACAGACGTATTAAGGCCAGTGTGTGTCCAGTGGGTCCTCATCACTTCTTCATGGTGTTCCATCAACAGACGTATTAAGGCCAGTGTGTGTCCAGTGGGTCCTCATCACTTCTTCATGGTGTTCCATCAACAGACGTATTAAGGCCAGTGTGTGTCCAGTGGGTCCTCATCACTTCTTCATGGTGTTCCATCAACAGACTTATTAAGGCCAGTGTGTGTCCAGTGGGTCCTCATCACTTCTTCATGGTGTTCCATCAACAGACGTATTAAGGCCAGTGTGTGTCCAGTGGGTCCTCGTCTCTTCTTCATGGTGTTCCATCAACAGACGTATTAAGGCCAGTGTGTGTCCAGTGGGTCCTCATCACTTCTTCATGGTGTTCCATCAACAGACTTATTAAGGCCAGTGTGTGTCCAGTGGGTCCTCGTCACTTCTTCATGGTGTTCCATCAACAGACGTATTAAGGCCAGTGTGTGTCCAGTGGGTCCTCATCACTTCTTCATGGTGTTCCATCAACAGACGTATTAAGGCCAGTGTGTGTCCAGTGGGTCCTCATCACTTCTTCATGGTGTTCCATCAACAGACGTATTAAGGCCAGTGTGTGTCCAGTGGGTCCTCATCACTTCTTCATGGTGTTCCATCAACAGACGTATTAAAGCCAGTGTGTGTCCAGTGGGTCCTCATCACTTCTTCATGGTGTTCCATCAACAGACTTATTAAGGCTAGTGTGTGTCCAGTGGGTCCTCGTCTCTTCTTCATGGTGTTCCATCAACAGACTTATTAAGGCTAGTGTGTGTCCAGTGGGTCCTCGTCTCTTCTTCATGGTGTTCCATCAACAGACTTATTAAGGCCAGTGTGTGTCCAGTGGGTCCTCATCACTTCTTCATGGTGTTCCATCAACAGACTTATTAAGGCCAGTGTGTGTCCAGTGGGTCCTCGACTCTTCTTCATGGTGTTCCATCAACAGACGTATTAAGGCCAGTGTGTGTCCAGTGGGTCCTCATCACCTCTTCATGGTGTTCCATCAACAGACTTATTAAGGTGAAGGCTGTTTAAGAACTAAGCCCATAAGCATTACAAATTCTTCCTCTCCTGTGGAATCAGTCCATGTTAGGCTTCTCTAATCAGAAAAGGCCTAGTGGATGCATCGTGCTTTGAGGGTGCAACACCCTCATCTCCACTCTTGACCCACTTACCAAACGTGTGTAGCAGGTGCAGTGGAAGGAGGATTTCACATTGCTTTCTGAAACCAGGGGATATTTTAAGGCCTGGATGCCTGGAGGCAAAGAAACCCGCTCCTTGTACCTCCCCATGGTGAGACAATGATCATTTCAGTAGTAATAGAATCGGGTGAAACACTGTACATTTGTCTGGCCTGGAGGAGTTCATGGATTTTGAAGCCGGTGGCTTTTGATAAGTATCGTAGAATGACTTATGAACAGGGAAAGAATCTGGTAGAGCTGTATAGCTTACCCAGCTGAGCCGAGCTGTATAACTGAGCCAGCTGAGCCAGCTGTATATCTAAGCCAGCTGAGCCAGCTGTATATCTGAGCCAGCTGAGCCGAGCTGTATAACTGAGCCAGCTGAGCCAGCTGTATAACTGAGCCAGCTGTATATCTAAGCCAGCTGAGCCAGCTGTATATCTGAGCCAGCTGAACCGAGCTGTATATCTGAGCCAGCTGAGCCAGCTGTATATCTAAACCAGCTGAGCCAGCTGTATATCTGAGCCAGCTGTATATCTGAGCCAGCTGTATATCTAAGCCAGCTGAGCCAGCTGTATATCTGAGCCAGCTGAGCCAGCTGTATATCTAAGCCAGCTGAGCCAAGCTGTATATCTGAGCCAGCTGTATATCTGAGCCAGCTGTATATCTGAGCCAGCTGTATATCTGAGCCAGCTGTGCCTGCTGTATATCTAAGCCAGCTGAGCCGAGCTGTATATCTGAGCCAGATGTATATCTAAGCCAGCTGTATATCTGAGCCAGTACAGATCGGGTCAGGTTTGTATGAAAGGCGTATAAAAGTAAGGCCTTGTAGCCAACAGCACACAGAGTCCCAGCATATAGTCGGCTCGGTCCCAAATGGCACCCTATTCCCTACATAGTGCACTACGGGCCCTCTGGGCCTGGTCAAAAGTAGTGCACTATATTGGGAATAGAGTGCCATTTGGGATATAGTCTAAGAGTCCCCCTACCCAGCCACCTGGCCTTGTCTTGGTCCGGCAGCCTAATGGAGACAGGCATCACACTCACAGCAGAGTTAACATTGAGATGGAGTGGAGACAGGCATCACACTGACAGCAGAGTTAACATTGAGATGGAGTGGAGACAGGCATCACACTGACAGCAGAGTTAACATTGAGATGGAGTGGAGACAGGCATCACACTGACAGCAGAGTTAACATTGAGATGGAGTGGAGACAGGCATCACACTGACAGCAGAGTTAACATTGAGATGGAGTGGAGACAGGCATCACACTGACAGCAGAGTTAACATTGAGATGGAGTGGAGACAGGCATCACACTGACAGCAGAGTTAACATTGAGATGGAGTGGAGACAGGCATCACACTGACAGCAGAGTTAACATTGAGATGGGGTGGAGACAGGCATCACACATTCAGCCTCCACTAACCTCCAACCCAGGACTTTCTAATGTAATAACCTGGTTGATGTATGGACATGTTAAACACATCGTGGCTCATTCATATTGCTACCTGTTTTCATTGGGTGATGTGTTCTTGGCACTTTGCCAGTAAACCAATGAAGTGTCCCAGGTGTTTGTATCAACGTGAGAGCTGTGTTAGAGATGTCTGCTGCCAGCTTCCCTTCCTGTTGCGTCGTAGGCAGCTACCACTGGTTTTTCCACAGAGACATGAGATGCGTCCTAAATGGTACCCTTTGCCTTAAATACAGTAGTGCACTATATAGGGAATAGGGTGCTATTTGGGACACCAACACGGTGACAAAGTCTGTCCGTTTCCCACCTCGCCGCTGTCTGGCGTTCCCGTGGCGACGGATCGGTTGGGATGCGGGCGCTTGGTGGCAGCGAACGGAGCGGTGGTAAAAATAGAAAGCAATCAGGGCAGCGGGGCATGAAGCCGATTCATGAAGACTCCCTGCAGCGCTTTCTCTCCCTCTATCTAGCTCTCTCTCTCGCTCTTCCTCTCTTTCAGTACCCCTCGCTCGCAGGACTAGAGACCTGTACTGCGTTGATGGACAGGGAAAGAGAGGGGCTGGTGCTGCTGTATTTGACAGGACTAGAGACCTGTACTGCGTTGATGGACAGGGAAAGAGAGGGGCTGGTGCTGCTGTATTTGACAGGACTCTCAAAATAGAAGCATCTGGCCCTGTCAACACCCCCCTCCCCTCATCTCCCTTGTGCAACATCACGTCGTATAGTCGCATCACAAAACAACCCTTCTCAATACTTTAAAGGATAAATAATTGAAACAACATGGTGTATAGTTATTGTATAATACTGAGATAGCCGATTATGTAACTTGCTCCTACATCACTAGTAGGTTGACCTCTGTGTTGATCTGTATCCTCCTACAGCACTAGTAGGTTGACCTCTGTGTTGATCTGTATCCTCCTACAGCACTAGTAGGTTGACCTCTGTGTTGATCTGTATCCTCCTACATCACTAGTAGGTTGACCTCTGTGTTGATCTGTATCCTCCTCCTACAGCACTAGTAGGTTGACCTCTGTGTTGATCTGTATCCTCCTCCTACAGCACTAGTAGGTTGACCTCTGTGTTGATCTGTATCCTCCTACATCACTAGTAGGTTGACCTCTGTGTTGATCTGTATCCTCCTACATCACTAGTAGGTTGACCTCTGTGTTGATCTGTATCCTCCTACATCACTAGTAGGTTAACCTCTGTGTTGATCTGTATCCTCCTACATCACTAGTGGGTTGACCTCTGTGTTGATCTGTATCCTCCTCCTACAGCACTAGTAGGTTGACCTCTGTGTTGATCTGTATCCTCCTCCTACAGCACTAGTAGGTTGACCTCTGTGTTGATCTGTATCCTCCTCCTACATCACTAGTAGGTTGACCTCTGTGTTGATCTGTATCCTCCTACAGCACTAGTAGGTTGACCTCTGTGTTGATCTGGATCCTCCTCCTACAGCACTAGTAGGTTGACCTCTGTGTTGATCTGTATCCTCCTCCTACAGCACTAGTAGGTTGACCTCTGTGTTGATCTGTATCATCCTCCTACATCACTAGTAGGTTGACCTCTGTGTTGATCTGGATCCTCCTCCTACATCACTAGTAGGTTGACCTCTGTGTTGATCTGGATCCTCCTACATCACTAGTAGGTTGACCTCTGTGTTGATCTGGATCCTCCTCCTACATCACTAGTAGGTTGACCTCTGTGTTGATCTGGATCCTCCTCCTACATCACTAGTAGGTTGACCTCTGTGTTGATCTGGATCCTCCTCCTACATCACTAGTAGGTTGACCTCTGTGTTGATCTGGATCCTCCTCCTACATCACTAGTAGGTTGACCTCTGTGTTGATCTGGATCCTCCTCCTACATCACTAGTAGGTTGACCTCTGTGTTGATCTGGATCCTCCTACAGCACTAGTAGGTTGACCTCTGTGTTGATCTGGATCCTCCTCCTACATCACTAGTAGGTTGACCTCTGTGTTGATCTGGATCTTCCTCCTACATCACTAGTAGGTTGACCTCTGTGTTGATCTATATCCTCCTACATCACTAGTAGGTTGACCTCTGTGTTGATCTGGATCCTCCTACATCACTAGTAGGTTGACCTCTGTGTTGATCTGGATCATCCTCCTACATCACTAGTAGGTTGACCTCTGTGTTGATCTGTATCATCCTCCTACAGCACTAGTAGGTTGACCTCTGTGTTGATCTGTATCATCCTCCTACAGCACTAGTAGGTTGACCTCTGTGTTGATCTGGATCCTCCTCCTACAGCACTAGTAGGTTGACCTCTGTGTTGATCTGTATCCTCCTACATCACTAGTAGGTTGACCTCTGTGTTGATCTGTATCCTCCTACAGCACTAGTAGGTTGACCTCTGTGTTGATCTGGATCCTCCTCCTACATCACTAGTAGGTTGACCTCTGTGTTGATCTGGATCCTCCTCCTACATCACTAGTAGGTTGACCTCTGTGTTGATTTGGATCCTCCTACATCACTAGTAGGTTGACCTCTGTGTTGATCTGGATCCTCCTACAGCACTAGTAGGTTGACCTCTGTGTTGATCTGGATGTCAGTAGTGTTAAAGTGTGAGTGGAGGGGGATTCCAGGGCTGTAGGGAGAGAGAGAGAGAGAGAGAGAGAGAGAGAGAGAGAGAGAGAGAGAGAGAGAGAGAGAGAGAGAGAGAGAGGGGGAAAGGAAGTCTCAGAGCCTGGGCCTTGGCTGGGCCATGCATGCATCCCAAATAGCACTCTCAGTATTCCTTATTAGCGCCCATAGGGTTCTGGTAAAAAGTAGTGCACTAATAGGCAATAGGGTGCCCTTTGGGGCGAAGTGTGAGTGGAGCTAGGCTGAGCTGGCCTACTTACTGACTCAGTCTCCTCGGCTTGACAGGATCATCCTCATCATCACCGCCACAACACTCAGACACAACAACAACCCTTAGTTATATCAACACACTCAGTGGCAGTCTGTACTGTGTGATGCTAGATAGATATTTGACTGAAATATGAACGTTTTTCCCCCAATATATTTCTGTATGTATCATTGATGTCGCTCTTCCCGCTGGTGATTCTCTGATCCACCTCTACGCAGACGACACCATTCTGTATACATCTGGCCCTTCTTCGGACACTGTGTTAGCAAACCTCCAAACAAGCTTCAACACCATACAACACTCCTTCCGTGGCCTCCAGCTGCTCTTAAATGCTAGTAAAACTAAATGCATGCTCTTCAACCGATCACTGCCCGCACCCTCCCGCCCGACTGGCATCACTACTCTGGACGGTTCTGACCTTGAATATGTGAACAACTACAAATACCTAGGTGTCTGGTTAGACTGTAAACTCTCCTTCCAGACTCACATTAAGCATCTCCAATCCCCCCAAAAATCTAGAATCGGCTTCCTATTTCGCAATGAAGCCTCCTTCACTCATGCCACCAAACATACCCTCGTAAAACTGACTATCCTACCGATCCTTGACTTTGGCGATGTCATTTACAAAATAGCCCCCAACACTCTACTTAGCAAACTGGATGTAGTCTATCACCGTGCCATCCGTTTTATCACCAAAGCACCATATACTACCCACCACTGCGACCTGTATGCTCTCGTTGGCTGGCCCTAGCTACATATCCGTCGCAAAAACCACTGGCTCCAGGTCATCTATAAGTCTTTGCTAGGTAAAGCCACGCCTTATCTCAGCCTACTGGTCACCATAGCAACACCCACCTGTAGCACGCGCTCCAGCAGGTATATCTCACTGGTCATCCTCAAAGCCAACACTTACTTTGGCCGCCTTTCCTTCCAGTTCTCTGCTGCCAATGACTGGAACGAATTTCAAAAATCTGGAGTCTTGTATCTCCCTCTCTAACTTTAAGCATCAGCTGTCAGAGCAGCTTACCGATCACTGTACCTGTACACAGCCAATCTGTAAATAGCACACCCAACTACTTCAACCCCATATTATTACTTACCCTCTTGCACACCAGTATCTCTACTTGCACATCATCATCTGCACATGTATCACTCCAGTATTAATGCTAAATTGTAATTATTTTTGCCTCTAGGGCCTGTGTATTGTCGACCTCCCCACTCTTCTACATTTACACACACTGTACATAGATTTTTCTAGTTTTATTTTATTTTGAGTTATTGACTGTACGTTTGTTATGTGTAACTTTGTGTTGTATTTGTCACACTGCTTTGCTTTATCTTGGCCAGGTCGCAGTTGTAAATGAGAACTTGTTCTCAACTGGCCTACCTGGTTAAATAAAGGTGAAATAAATCCAATAAATAAATAGTAGGAGCGGATCATTTGGCTTGGTTCCATGTTATTTGTCTGTGTTGCCTCCTCCTTGGCAGCAGTCCAGTAGTCACTCTCTCAACTTCTCTCTGTCACTACTTGACTTTCTTCATATTCCTGTCAAACAGAGGCTGTCCAATAGGACTTGATCTAAAAGTGGGTCTGGATTCATTCAGCCTGGGACGTGTTTGTCCACTGACTTGGGAGTGAGTGTGTGTTTGGGGTGGTACCTCTGGTTTGCATTAGGAATGTGGGGATGGTGTGATGAACGTAGCTGAAACATCTGCCATGTGTTTGTGTTAGTTTAACTGCTGCTACTGTATCAGGCTGTGGTCACCAGGGCAGCAGGTAGCGACCACTTCACTTAGAGAGACCCTGTGTGTTGCTCAACCTAATTTAGACCAGACGAGGTGGAAATGGGCCCAATCTTGACTCATTGCATCTCCTCAAACAGCTCAGAATCTTCTCTCTGAAGAGAAACCACCAGTACTGTGTCTATACTTCTTCTTCCAGGTTTAGATGTATTAAAACTTTGACAGGACCACTATTCTGACCTTGCTGAGTTGTTCCTCATTTTTACGATTGTGTTTAAAGATACGGAGGGTATGTGTCACTCTGTCCTGGTCGGGTCTACAATATATCAAAACCATCTTTGGAATCCTGTCAGGCGTGAGCTACAGTACCTGCCACTGGTAAACATTTCTTTGAGGGAACTCAAGCTGATTGGTGGCTGTCTTCTGTTAGTGACAGTGGCCACCAACACCAACCACTACATGCATATACATAGATCTAGTACATGGAGTATAGTACAAAGGACCTGATGAACCATGCTAAACCATAGTCTCACTCTCCCCCTCCAGCCTCAGTCTTAAGAAACCACTCTCTCTCTCTCTCTCTCTCTCTCTCTCTCTCTCTCTCTCTCTCTCTCTCTCTCTCTCTCTCTCTCTCTCTCTCTCTCTCTCTCTCTCTCTCTCTCTCTCT
>NC_074702.1:308392-339993 GCF_029448725.1 Salvelinus fontinalis | reverse complement strand
AATATAAACATGGTTGAAGAGCCTTTATGCACGAAATATATTGGTGAATAAAAAATTCAGTGGTTTGATTATTCTTGAAAGTTGCCATTTTCAATTGTTCAAACCATAAATGACTGAATGGTGGGAAAAGTTTACAATAGGGATTTGAAAAATAATCCTCTAAATCTAACCTAATAATCCTCACTAATCATGGAACTGTGAGGAAATGGGTCCAGTGGTCGTGAACCGTGCGCCAGGGTCCAGGTTTAAACTGTTGTGTCTGGTCTGCCTTCCATTATGACTGAAATAGGCGTGTAATGCGTCAACCTATTATGATTCATCCACTATTGTTAGCGATCCTCAGGAACAACCACGCGAACATGACAGAGGAAAGAAATGTAAACTAATGATGTAATGGAATGATGCAACATTTAAGGAAACTATCACTAAAGTGACCGTTATAAATGTAAGGAAACTAACACTAAAGTGACCGTTATAAATGTAAGGAAACTAACACTAAAGTGACCGTTATAAATGTAAAGAAACTAACACTAGTGACAGTTATAAATGTAAGGAAACTAACACTAAAGTGACAGTTATAAATGTAAGGAAACTAACACTAAAGTGACAGTTATAAATGTAAGGAAACTAACACTAAAGTGACAGTTATAAATGTAAGGAAACTAACACTAAAGTGACAGTTATAAATGTAAGGAAACTAACACTAAAGTGACAGTTATAAATGTAAGGAAACTAACACTAAAGTGACAGTTATAAATGTAAGGAAACTAACACTAAAGTGACCGTTATAAATGTAAAGAAACTAACACTAAAGTGACAGTTATAAATGTAAGGAAACTAACACTAAAGTGACAGTTATAAATGTGAGGAAACCAACACTAAAGTGACAGTTATAAATGTAAGGAAACTAACACTAAAGTGACAGTTATAAATGTAAGGAAACTAACACTAAAGTGACAGTTATAAATGTATGGAAACTAACACTAAAGTGACCGTTATAAATGTAAGGAAACTAACACTAGTGACAGTTATAAATGTAAGGAAACTAACACTAAAGTGACAGTTATAAATGTAAGGAAACTAACACTAAAGTGACAGTTATAAATGTAAGGAAACTAACACTAAAGTGACAGTTATAAATGTAAGGAAACTAACACTAAAGTGACAGTTATAAATGTAAGGAAACTAACACTAAAGTGACAGTTATAAATGTAAGGAAACTAACACTAAAGTGACCGTTATAAATGTAAAGAAACTAACACTAAAGTGACAGTTATAAATGTAAGGAAACTAACACTAAAGTGACCGTTATAAATGTAAGGAAACTAACACTAGTGACAGTTATAAATGTAAGGAAACTAACACTAAAGTGACAGTTATAAATGTAAGGAAACTAACACTAAAGTGACCGTTATAAATGTAAGGAAACTAACACTAGTGACAGTTATAAATGTATGGAAACTAACACTAAAGTGACAGTTATAAATGTAAGGAAACTAACACTAAAGTGACCGTTATAAATGTAAGGAAACTAACACTAGTGACAGTTATAAATGTAAGGAAACTAACACTAAAGTGACAGTTATAAATGTGAGGAAACTAACACTAGTGACAGTTATAAATGTAAGGAAACTAACACTAAAGTGACAGTTATAAATGTGAGGAAACTAACACTAGTGACAGTTATAAATGTAAGGAAACGAACACTAAAGTGACAGTTATAAATGTAAGGAAACTAACACTAAAATGCCAGTTATAAATGTGAGGAAACTAACACTAAAGTGACAGTTATAAATGTGAGGAAACTAACACTAAAGTGACAGCTATAAATGTGAGGAAACTAACACTAAAGTGACAGTTATAAATGTGAGGAAACTAACACTAAAGTGACAGTTATAAATGTGAGGAAACTAACACTAAAGTGACAGTTATAAATGTGAGGAAACTAACACTAAAGTGACAGTTATAAATGTAAGGAAACTAACACTAAAGTGACAGTTATAAATGTAAGGAAACTAACACTAAAGTGAGAGTTATAAATGTTAGGAAATTAACACTAAAGTGACAGTTATAAATGTAAAGAAACTAACACTAAAATGAGATTTATAAATGTGAGGAAACTAACACTAGTGACAGTTATAAATGTATGGAAACTAACACTAAAGTGACAGTTATAAATGTATGGAAACTAACACTAAAGTGACAGTTATAAATGTTAGGAAATTAACACTAAAGTGACAGTTATAAATGTAAAGAAACTAACACTAAAGTGACAGTTATAAATGTATGGAAACTAACACTAAAGTGACAGTTATAAATGTAAGTAAACTAACACTAAAGTGACAGTTATAAATGTAAAGAAACTAACACTAAAGTGACAGTTATAAATGTATGGAAACTAACACTAGTGACAGTTATAAATGTAAGGAAACTAACACTAAAGTCACAGTTATAAATGTAAGGAAACTAACACTAAAGTGACAGTTATAAATGTAAGGAAACTAACACTAAAGTGACAGTTATAAATGTAAGGAAACTAACACTAAAGTGACAGTTATAAATGTAAGGAAACTAACACTAAAGTGACAGTTATAAATGTAAGGAAACTAACACTAAAGTGACAGTTATAAATGTAAGGAAACTAACACTAAAGTGACAGTTATAAATGTAAGGAAACTAACACTAAAGTGACCGTTATAAATGTAAAGAAACTAACACTAAAGTGACAGTTATAAATGTAAGGAAACTAACACTAAAGTGACAGTTATAAATGTGAGGAAACCAACACTAAAGTGACAGTTATAAATGTGAGGAAACTAACACTAAAGTGACAGTTATAAATGTAAGGAAACTAACACTAAAGTGACAGTTATAAATGTATGGAAACTAACACTAAAGTGACCGTTATAAATGTAAGGAAACTAACACTAGTGACAGTTATAAATGTAAGGAAACTAACACTAAAGTGACAGTTATAAATGTAAGGAAACTAACACTAAAGTGACAGTTATAAATGTAAGGAAACTAACACTAAAGTGACAGTTATAAATGTAAGGAAACTAACACTAAAGTGACCGTTATAAATGTAAGGAAACTAACACTAAAGTGACAGTTATAAATGTAAGGAAACTAACACTAAAGTGACCGTTATAAATGTAAAGAAACTAACACTAAAGTGACAGTTATAAATGTAAGGAAACTAACACTAAAGTGACAGTTATAAATGTAAGGAAACTAACACTAAAGTGACCGTTATAAATGTAAGGAAACTAACACTAGTGACAGTTATAAATGTAAGGAAACTAACACTAAAGTGACAGTTATAAATGTGAGGAAACTAACACTAGTGACAGTTATAAATGTAAGGAAACTAACACTAAAGTGACAGTTATAAATGTGAGGAAACTAACACTAGTGACAGTTATAAATGTAAGGAAACTAACACTAAAGTGACAGTTATAAATGTAAGGAAACTAACACTAAAATGCCAGTTATAAATGTGAGGAAACTAACACTAAAGTGACAGTTATAAATGTGAGGAAACTAACACTAAAGTGACAGTTATAAATGTGAGGAAACTAACACTAAAGTGACAGTTATAAATGTGAGGAAACTAACACTAAAGTGACAGTTATAAATGTGAGGAAACTAACACTAAAGTGACAGTTATAAATGTGAGGAAACTAACACTAAAGTGACAGTTATAAATGTGAGGAAACTAACACTAAAGTGACTGTTATAAATGTAAGGAAACTAACACTAAAGTGACAGTTATAAATGTAAGGAAACTAACACTAAAGTGAGAGTTATAAATGTTAGGAAATTAACACTAAAGTGACAGTTATAAATGTAAAGAAACTAACACTAAAATGAGATTTATAAATGTGAGGAAACTAACACTGAAGTGACAGTTATAAATGTATGGAAACTAACACTAAAGTGACAGTTATAAATGTATGGAAACTAACACTAAAGTGACAGTTATAAATGTTAGGAAATTAACACTAAAGTGACAGTTATAAATGTAAAGAAACTAACACTAAAGTGACAGTTATAAATGTATGGAAACTAACACTAAAGTGACAGTTATAAATGTAAGTAAACTAACACTAAAGTGACAGTTATAAATGTAAAGAAACTAACACTAAAGTGACAGTTATAAATGTATGGAAACTAACACTAGTGACAGTTATAAATGTAAGGAAACTAACACTAAAGTCACAGTTATAAATGTAAAGAAACTAACACTAAAGTGACAGTTATAAATGTAAGGAAACTAACACTAAAGTGACAGTTATAAATGTAAAGAAACTAACACTAAAGTGACAGTTATAAATGTAAGGAAACTAACACTAAAGTGACAGTTATAAATGTGAGGAAACTAACACTAAAGTGACAGTTATAAATGTAAGGAAACTAACACTAAAGTGACAGTTATAAATGTAAGGAAACTAACACTAAAGTGACAGTTAGAAATGTAAGGAAACTAACACTAAAGTGACAGTTATAAATGTGAGGAAACTAACACTGAAGTGACAGTTATAAATGTAAGGAAACTAACACTAGTGACAGTTATAAATGTAAGGAAACTAACACTAGTGACAGTTATAAATGTGAGGAAACTAACACTAAAGTGACAGTTATAAATGTGAGGAAACTAACACTAAAGTGACAGTTATAAATGTGAGGAAACTAACACTAAAGTGACAGTTATAAATGTGAGGAAACTAACACTAAAGTGACAGTTATAAATGTGAGGAAACTAACACTAAAGTGACTGTTATAAATGTAAGGAAACTAACACTAAAGTGACAGTTATAAATGTAAGGAAACTAACACTAAAGTGAGAGTTATAAATGTTAGGAAATTAACACTAAAGTGACAGTTATAAATGTAAAGAAACTAACACTAAAATGAGATTTATAAATGTGAGGAAACTAACACTGAAGTGACAGTTATAAATGTATGGAAACTAACACTAAAGTGACAGTTATAAATGTATGGAAACTAACACTAAAGTGACAGTTATAAATGTTAGGAAATTAACACTAAAGTGACAGTTATAAATGTAAAGAAACTAACACTAAAGTGACAGTTATAAA
This sequence comes from Salvelinus fontinalis, assembly GCF_029448725.1. NCBI lineage: Eukaryota > Metazoa > Chordata > Actinopteri > Salmoniformes > Salmonidae > Salvelinus > Salvelinus fontinalis. The sequence continues at coordinate 334,891 of NC_074702.1, read as the reverse complement.
TGTATGGAAACTAACACTAAAGTGACAGTTATAAATGTAAGTAAACTAACACTAAAGTGACAGTTATAAATGTAAAGAAACTAACACTAAAGTGACAGTTATAAATGTATGGAAACTAACACTAGTGACAGTTATAAATGTAAGGAAACTAACACTAAAGTCACAGTTATAAATGTAAAGAAACTAACACTAAAGTGACAGTTATAAATGTAAGGAAACTAACACTAAAGTGACAGTTATAAATGTAAAGAAACTAACACTAAAGTGACAGTTATAAATGTAAGGAAACTAACACTAAAGTGACAGTTATAAATGTGAGGAAACTAACACTAAAGTGACAGTTATAAATGTAAGGAAACTAACACTAAAGTGACAGTTATAAATGTAAGGAAACTAACACTAAAGTGACAGTTAGAAATGTAAGGAAACTAACACTAAAGTGACAGTTATAAATGTGAGGAAACTAACACTGAAGTGACAGTTATAAATGTAAGGAAACTAACACTAGTGACAGTTATAAATGTAAGGAAACTAACACTAGTGACAGTTATAAATGTAAGGAAACTAACACTAAAGTGACAGTTATAAATGTGAGGAAACTAACACTAAAGTGACAGTTATAAATGTAAAGAAACTAACACTAAAGTCACAGTTATAAATGTAAGGAAACTAACACTAAAGTCACAGTTATAAATGTAAGGAAAATAACACTAAAGTGACAGTTATAAATGTGAGGAAACTAACACTAAAGTGACAGTTATAAATGTAAGGAAACTAACACTAAAGTCACAGTTATAAATGTGAGGAAACTAACACTAAAGTGACAGTTATAAATGTAAGGAAACTAACACTAAAGTGGCAGTTATAAATGTAAAGAAACTAACACTAAAGTGACAGTTATAAATGTAAAGAAACTAACACTAAAGTGACAGTTATAAATGTAAGGAAACTAACACTAAAGTGGCAGTTATAAATGTAAGGAAACTAACACTAAAGTGACAGTTATAAATGTAAGGAAACTAACACTAAAGTGACAGTTATAAATGTAAAGAAACTAACACTAAAGTGACAGTTATAAATGTAAGGAAACTAACACTAAAGTGACAGTTATAAATGTAAAGAAACTAACACTAAAGTGACAGTTATAAATGTGAGGAAACTAACACTAAAGTGACAGTTATAAATGTAAAGAAACTAACACTAAAGTGACAGTTATAAATGTAAGGAAACTAACACTAAAGTGACAGTTATAAATGTGAGGAAACCAACACTAAAGTGACAGTTATAAATGTAAGGAAACTAACACTAAAGTGACAGTTATAAATGTATGGAAACTAACACTAAAGTGACAGTTATAAATGTATGGAAACTAACACTAAAGTGACCGTTATAAATGTAAGGAAACTAACACTAGTGACAGTTATAAATGTAAGGAAACTAACACTAAAGTGACAGTTATAAATGTAAGGAAACTAACACTAAAGTGACAGTTATAAATGTAAGGAAACTAACACTAAAGTGACAGTTATAAATGTAAGGAAACTAACACTAAAGTGACAGTTATAAATGTAAAGAAACTAACACTAAAGTGACAGTTATAAATGTAAGGAAACTAACACTAAAGTGGCAGTTATAAATGTAAGGAAACTAACACTAAAGTGACAGTTATAAATGTAAGGAAACTAACACTAAAGTGACAGTTATAAATGTAAAGAAACTAACACTAAAGTGACAGTTATAAATGTAAGGAAACTAACACTAAAGTGACAGTTATAAATGTAAAGAAACTAACACTAAAGTGACAGTTATAAATGTGAGGAAACTAACACTAAAGTGACAGTTATAAATGTAAGGAAACTAACACTAAAGTGACAGTTATAAATGTAAGGAAACTAACACTGAAGTGACAGTTATAAATGTTAGGAAACTAAAACTAAAGTGACAGTTATAAATGTATGGAAACTAACACTAGTGACAGTTATAAATGTGAGGAAACTAACACTAAAGTGACAGTTATAAATGTAAGGAAACTAACACTGAAGTGACAGTTATAAATGTGAGGAAACTAAAACTAAAGTCACAGTTATAAATGTAAAGAAACTAACACTAAAGTGACAGTTATAAATGTAAAGAAACTAACTAACACTAACACTATAACAAAGTATTGAGATAAACTTTTGTTATTGACCAAATACTTATTTTCCACCATAATTTGCAAATAATTTCATTAAAAATCTTACAATGTGATTTTCTGGATTTTTTTTCTCATTTTGTCTGTCATAGTTGAAGTGTACCTATGATGAAAATTACAGACCTCTCTCATCTTTTTTAAGTGGGAGAACTTACACAATTGGTGGCTGACTAAATACTTTTTTGCCCCACTGTATGTTGCTATGCTTCAGTTTATCAGTTTGCTGCCATATGTGAAACCAGTCATTTGTCTCCAGCGATCATAAGGTAAAATAGATCTAAAACAAATGTAATTTAAATTTACAACCCCCTTACCCAAACAGCTTACTCATTTACCTAGTGTCACGTTCTTTCAAAATTGAACCCAGAAGCAGACCAGGACAAGGAGCGTAGGAAGAAGGTGAGTATTTATTTACAAGAAAATGTGAATGGGTAGATATATCCAGGTGGCGTAGCGGACAGCGGTGGTGAATTGATGAGAGTAAATAGGTGAATCCAATGGAGTAGCGGAATCCTCCGTCGACCAGGCGGGAATGGGATGAATGATCCGGGTGAGTAACTGAAGGCAAAACAAACGGAGGTAAGTTCAAGGCAAGCAATACGTAAACAAAAATAACAAAACAAATACTATCCAACTGGAGTCTGATACTATGGCACAACATACTGTTCATGGCTAACGATCCGGCAGGGAATGGATGTCAGGTCAGAGCTTTTGAAGGGAAGAGGTGATGATCAGGACAGGTGTGCAGATTACTGATGGGATACAGGTGCGGGTGAACATCAATCTCCCAACAAGCTAATTCGCCCGGCAACCAGACAGGGTGCGTTCCAGGACACCGGAAACACACTCCAGGACAGAAACACAGGCAAACACAGACTCAGGAAGCGGGATTCGTGACAGTACCCCCCCTCCGACGAACGCCACCGGGCGGACTACCTGGAGCGCCAGGGTGGAGGCGGTAGAAGTCACGAAGCAGGTCGTCATCAAGGATCTGACGCAGAGGAATCCAACTCCTCTCCTCTGGACCATATCCTTCCCAATCCACTAAATACTGGTACCCTCGACCCCGCCGTCTGGAGTCCATGATGCGGCGCACCGTGTAGACAGGACCACCTCCGATCATCCGAGGAGGAGGAGGAGGAGGCAACAGAGGACTGAGGTGAACCGGCTTGAGACAGGAGACATGAAAGGTGGGATGAACTCTAAGTGTTGCAGGCAACTTGAGTCGAACCACAACAGGATTAATGATTCTCTCCACTACAAACGGACCAATGAACTTCGGTGACAATTTCCTCGACTCAGTCCGTAGAGGAAGATCCCGTGTAGCCAACCAAACCTTATCTCCAACCGTATAAGCTGGGGCAGGAATACGGCGACGATTCGCCTGGATCTGATACTGGTCAGAAACTCTAAGGAGAGCCTTCCTGGCCCGATGCCAGGTCCGGTGGCAACGACGAATGTGGGTCTGGACAGAGGGAACCGAGAGATCCCTTTCCTGAGAAGGAAACAAAGGAGGTTGGTAACCGTACAGGCACTGGAAGGGAGACATTCCAGTAGCAGATGAAGGGAGAGTATTATGGGCATACTCGACCCAGGGTAATTGAGAGGACCAAGAGGTGGGATCAGAGGAGACAAGACAGCGCAGCGTGGACTCCATCTTCTGGTTGGCTCTCTCCGCCTGACCATTAGATTGAGGGTGAAATCCAGAAGTGAGACTGACTGTAGCTCCAATGGCCAAACAGAAGGATCTCCAGAGAGCAGAGGTGAACTGAGGACCACGGTCAGAAACAATGTCACAGGGCAACCCGTGGACCCTGAAAACCTCCCGAACCAGGATCTCGGACGTCTCAGTGGCAGAAGGCAGCTTGGAGAGGGGAACAAAGTGAGCAAACTTGCTGAATCTGTCCACAATGGTCAGACTAACCGTGTTACCATCAGAAGGGGGCAACCCCGTGACAAAGTCCAGGGCCAGATGCGACCAAGGTCGCCGAGGAATAGGTAGAGGGTGAAGAAGCCCAGAGCTGGGCCGATTGGTACTCTTATTCTGCGCACAAACAGGACAAGCGGCAACAAACCTCCGGGTATCCTCTCCCATAGCAGGCCACCAAAATCGTCTGCGCAGTAGCGCCATAGTCCGAGCAACGCCAGGGTGACAAGCTATCTTGCTGGCGTGGGACCACTGAAGGACAGCAGAACGGACCGACTCGGGCACGAACAACCGACCGGGTGGACCGTTACCGGGCCCGGGCTGCGTCCGAAGGGCCGCCATCACATCCTCCTCAATCCTCCATGTAACGGCTCCCACGACAACCTTCTGGGGAAGAATCGTCTCAGTCTTGGCCCCACTCTCCTCCTTCTTAGAGAACATCCGGGACAGAGCGTCCGCCTTCCCGTTCTTCGACCCAGGTCGGAACGTCAGGGAAAAATTGAAGCATCCAAAAAACAAAGCCCACCTGGCCTGACGGGCGTTGAGACGTTTAGCCGATTGCACGTCAGCCAGATTCTTGTGGTCAGTCCAGACCACAAACGGTTGCTCCGCTCCCTCCAACCAGTGACGCCACTCCTCCAAGGCAAGCTTCACAGCGAGAAGCTCCCGGTTACCCACATCGTAGTTCCTTTCAGCTGGAGAAAGACGACAAGAGTAGAAAGCGCAGGGATGGAGTTTACCGTCAGTGGAGCTACGCTGGGACAGGATGGCACCCACCCCCACATCAGACGCGTCCACTTCAACAACAAACTGCCGGGAAGTGTCAGGTTGAGAGAGAATCGGGGCGTTGGTGAATCGGCTCTTCAAGTCCAGAAATGCTCGGTCTGCCTCAGGAGTCCAACAGAACTTTCTGGTGCAAGACGTCAGAGCAGTTAAAGGGGCGGCCACCCGACTGTAATCACGGATAAACCTCCGATAGAAGTTTGCAAACCCCAGAAATCTCTGGAGCTGCAATCTCGTACCGGGCTGGACCCAATCCCGAACCTTCTCTTGGTCCATCTTGATCTCTCCCCTGGATATGATGCACCCGAGAAATGACGTCGTGTGGGCGTGAAAATCACACTTCTCAGCCTTCACGAACAGACGGTTCTCCAATAACCGCTGCAGAACCTGCTTGACATGCAGAACGTGGCTAGAAAGCTCCTTCGAGAAGATGAGGATATCATCCAGGTAAACGAACACAAAAATACCAATCATATCCCTCAGAACGTCATTCACCATACTTTGGAACACAGCCGGAGCGTTGGTCAGTCCAAACGGCATCACTTGGTACTCAAAATGTCCCATCGGAGTATTGAACCCAGTCAACCACTCGTCCCCCTATTTGATCCGAACCAAATGATAAGCATTACGTAAATCAAACTTCGTAAAAACCGTAGCACCCTGTAAGGAATCGAAAGCCAAGCTCATCAAGGGCAGGGGATACTTGTTCTTGACCGTAATATCATTCAACCCCCGATAATCAATACACGGTCAAAGAGAGCCATCCTTCTTGCTCACAAAAAAAAATCCTGCTCCCAGAGGTGATGTCGAGGGCCGAATGAGACCTGCAGCTAGAGACTCCTTGATGTAGGTCTCCAAGGCCTCACGTTCAGGTCGAGAGATACTGTATAACCGTCCCTTGGGAAAGGCAGCTCCAGGAAACAGATTAATCGCACAGTCATAAGGTCGGTGGGGAGGAAGCGACAGAGCCTTCTGTTTACTGAATACTTCACCCAACTCGTGATATGTTTCTGGAACCAGGGACAGATCAGGAGGAGCAGAGTCACTGACCTGACTGGAAACAGCAGGAGAACAGGCAGTCCTAAGGCAGTTAGCATGACACTCAATGCTCCAACTAGTTACCTTACCCGTCACCCAATCAAACGAGGGATTGTGTTCCTTCAGCCAGGGGTAACCAAGAACCAGAGGAACATGGGGCGAGGACAGAAGGAAGAAGGAGATAAACTCTGAATGATTCCCCGACACCAACATCTTAACCGGTTCAGTCCTCATAGTGATCCGTGCCAGCCTACTGCCAGTCAGAGTGGTTGCTTCAATGGCTTCCGGCAATTGCTCCTTGGAAAGCCCCAGCTGTTCCACCAAGTCGGCATCAATAAAGCTGCCATCGGCACCTGAATCAATAAGAGCGTTCATCTCTAATCTCTGATCCTTATTCATAAGGGTCGCAGGAAAACAGGGTCTGACAGGATCCTTGAGAGATTGAAACTGGCTCGCTAAAATTCCTCCCAAAACTAGCGAGCCGGGCAGTTTAACGGGCGCTGTGAACAAGCGGAGATGTAATGTCCCGAGCTACCACAGTAGAAACAGCTGTTGGTCTCACGTCTACGTTGGCGCTCCTCCTTAGTAAGCCCGTGTCGCCCCACTTGCATTGGTTCAGAATCTGGTGGCAAGACCCCTCCACTAATCCCGTGTGGGGAATAACGATCAATACGTTCTGGATCAATTCCTGAACCGAATGGTAACCGAGTTGCTGATTGATTGGATGGGCCCCACTGCTTCTCCCTCCTTCTCTCTCGGACTCTATTATCTACCCGAATAGATAAAGTGACCAAGCTGTCTAGATCACTAGGCTCTGGATAAGATATCAGCTCGTCCTTAAGTTCCTCCGACAACCCCTTGTAAAAAAACGCTTGTAGTGACTCCTCATTCCAACCACTCTCCACAGCCAATGTCCTGAACTCGATCATAAAATCTGCCACACTGCGAGCTCCTTGGCGAAGAGAGAACAAACGTTTAGCTGCGTCCTTACCTCGGACTGGATGGTCAAAAAGCTTTCTCATCTCTCCCGTGAACTCCTGATATGAAGCCGTGCAGGTTCCCTGTCGTTCCCAAATGGCTGAAGCCCATTCCAGAGCTCTTCCTCGCAGCAGTTCAATAACAAAGGCTATCCTAGCCTTGTCAGTGGCGTAAGAATGGGGCTGCAGAGCAAACACTAACCCACACTGCATAAGAAACGAACGGCATCTTCCCAAATCCCCTTCATATTTATCAGGCGTCGGTACCTTGGGTTCACGGAAGGAAACCGCTCCAGACACAGCAGGTGAGATGGGTGAAACAGGTGGTGAATGAATCGCCGGCAAACTGAGTTGATCCTGGATTTGTGTCAAGCTAGCAGATAAGTTCTGGATTGAACTCGCTATCTCCTGTAGCGCCGTATTGTGTTGTCCCAATGTCTTCCCCTGCTGGGTAATGGCATGGCAAACGGAGTCCAGGTCCGCTGGGTTCATCCTTGGCAGTAAATAGGTGAATCCAATGGAGTAGCGGAATCCTCCGTCGACCAGGCGGGAATGGGGTGAATGATCCGGGTGAGTAACTGAAGGCAAAACAAACGGAGGTAAGTTCAAGGCAAGCAATACGTAAACAAAAATAACAAAACAAATACTATCCAACTGGAGTCTGATACTATGGCACAACATACTGTTCATGGCTAACGATCCGGCAGGGAATGGATGTCAGGTCAGAGCTTTTGAAGGGAAGAGGTGATGATCAGGACAGGTGTGCAGATTACTGATGGGATACAGGTGCGGGTGAACATCAATCTCCCAACAAGCTAATTCGCCCGGCAACCAGACAGGGTGCGTTCCAGGACACCAGAAACACACTCCAGGACAGAAACACAGGCAAACACAGACTCAGGAAGCGGGATTCGTGACACCTAGCTCGTATCAATTGTTCTTATGAATCTGTAAATTACAATGCATGGAGAATGCTGTTATTTATTTTGGAAAAGATAAAGTAGATGGGGTTCACCGTTTCAGGTGGAGGAATTATGAGGGAGTTAAGTAAAGGTCAGAATAGGGTGTATCTGAAGACACACCTCCGCCACACCTTCATTTATTGGATCTCCACCACACACGATTAGCGGTGAATACCACGCTATTCTCATGCTTTATTTCAATGTTGTAATACACTTAGAGAGAAAAGTGCTTAGAAAGGGTCGGAATTCAGCCCTCCCCATGAGCCCTGGAGCATCCCTGTCCCTAAGAGACATAGAACAGGCAGGTAATTCACCATGAGCCCTGGAGCATCCCTGTCCCTAAGAGACATAGAACAGGCAGGTAATTCACCATGAGCCCTGGAGCATCCCTGTCCCTAAGAGACATAGAACAGAGAGGTAATTCACCATGAGCCCTGGACCCTCCCTGTCCCTAAGAGACAGAACAGAGAGGTAATTCACCATGAGCCCTGGAGCCTCCCTGTTCCTAAGAGGCAGGACAGGCAGGTAATTCACCATGAGCCCTGGAGCATCCCTGTCCCTAAGAGACATAGAACAGGCAGGTAATTCACCATGAGCCCTGGAGCATCCCTGTCCCTAAGAGACATAGAACAGGCAGGTAATTCACCATGAGCCCTGGAGCATCCCTGTCCCTAAGAGATAGAACAGAGAGGTAATTCACCATGAGCCCTGGAGCATCCCTGTCCCTAAGAGACATAGAACAGGCAGGTAATTCACCATGAGCCCTGGAGCCTCCCTGTCCCTAAGAGACAGAACAGGCAGGTAATTCACCATGAGCCCTGGAGCATCCCTGTCCCTAAGAGACATAGAACAGGCAGGTAATTCACCATGAGCCCTGGAGCATCCCTGTCCCTAAGAGACATAGAACAGAGAGGTAATTCACCATGAGCCCTGGAGCCTCCCTGTTCCTAAGAGACATAGAACAGGCAGGTAATTAACCATGAGACCTGGAGCCTCCCTGTTCCTAAGAGACATAGAACAGGCAGGTAATTCACCATGAGCCCTGGAGCATCCCTGTCCCTAAGAGACATAGAACAGGCAGGTAATTCACCATGAGCCCTGGAGCCTCCCTGCCCCTAAGAGACATAGAACAGGCAGGTAATTTACCATGAGCCCTGGAGCCTCCCTGTCCCTAAGAGTCAGAACAGGCAGGTAATTCACCATGAGCCCTGGAGCCTCCCTGTCCCTAAGAGACAGAACAGGCATGTAATTAACCATGAGCCCTGGAGCCTCCCTGTTCCTAAGAGACATAGAACAGGCAGGTAATTCACCATGAGCCCTGGAGCCTCCCTGTTCCTAAGAGACATAGAACAGGCAGGTAATTAACCATGAGCCCTGGAGCCTCCCTGTCCCTAAGAGACATAGAACAGGCAGGTAATTCACCATGAGCCCTGGAGCCTCCCTGTCCCTAAGAGACATAGAACAGGCAGGTAATTCACCATGAGCCCTGGAGCATCCCTGTTCCTAAGAGACATAGAACAGGCAGGTAATTCACCATGAGCCCTGGAGCATCCCTGTCCCTAAGAGACATAGAACAGGCAGGTAATTCACCATGAGCCCTGGAGCATCCCTGTCCCTAAGAGACAGAACAGGCAGGTAATTCACCATGAGCCCTGGAGCATCCCTGTCCCTAAGAGACATAGAACAGGCAGGTAATTCACCATGAGCCCTGGAGCCTCCCTGCCCCTAAGAGACATAGAACAGGCAGGTAATTTACCATGAGCCCTGGAGCCTCCCTGTCCCTAAGAGACAGAACAGGCAGGTAATTCACCATGAGCCCTGGAGCCTCCCTGTCCCTAAGAGACAGAACAGGCAGGTAATTAACCATGAGCCCTGGAGCCTCCCTGTTCCTAAGAGACATAGAACAGGCAGGTAATTCACCATGAGCCCTGGAGCCTCCCTGTTCCTAAGAGACATAGAACAGGCAGGTAATTAACCATGAGCCCTGGAGCCTCCCTGTCCCTAAGAGACATAGAACAGGCAGGTAATTCACCATGAGCCCTGGAGCCTCCCTGTCCCTAAGAGACATAGAACAGGCAGGTAATTCACCATGAGCCCTGGAGCATCCCTGTTCCTAAGAGACATAGAACAGGCAGGTAATTCACCATGAGCCCTGGAGCATCCCTGTCCCTAAGAGACATAGAACAGGCAGGTAATTCACCATGAGCCCTGGAGCATCCCTGTCCCTAAGAGACAGAACAGGCAGGTAATTCACCATGAGCCCTGGAGCATCCCTGTCCCTAAGAGACATAGAACAGGCAGGTAATTCACCATGAGCCCTGGAGCCTCCCTGTCCCTAAGAGACAGGACAGGCAGGTAATTCATCATGAGCCCTGGAGCATCCCTGTCCCTAAGAGACATAGAACAGAGAGGTAATTCACCATGAGCCCTGGAGCCTCCCTGTCCCCAAGAGACATAGAACAGGCAGGTATTTCACCATGAGCCCTGGAGCCTCCCTGTCCCTAAGAGACATAGAACAGGCAGGTCATTCACCATGAGCCCTGGAGCCTCCCTGTTCCTAAGAGACATAGAACAGGCAGGTATTTCACCATGAGCTAAGTTTCCTTACTTTCCTGCATGTTGTGCATCCATCCTCTGAAAGCAGTGATGATTATGTACTCTACAGTATTTCACATTATTCAGTCTTTAGGAAAGGCCAGAGTATGAGACAAGGCTGAATATCATAGAACTCATTATAATAATTAAAGATGTGTTTAATCAAGTTCCCAATATGTGTGTGTTCAGATTATGAGTTCATGTACATATGAGCTGGTGATATCCTGGCAAGGCATTCAACGCACATAGTTCAACTTTGAGTTTGAATTAAGTCATAAATGAATTACTCCCACCGTACAGGTGTTGACTATCATTATTTTCTGTGGTTAAATCAAACAATGAGTCTTGCCAAATGTGGTGCTCAATCAGAGGACAGCTGCACAAAGTATTTGCAGAGAAAATATCTCTCGTCATTATCATCATCATAGTTGCTATATGGGTCTAGTCCTGTTCAGTGTGAGAAAGCAGAAAGAAGCTTTGCAGGAACAGTGGTCTCCTGACAGAACACAGAACCAGAACCTGACTCACTTCATGAATCCATCCAATCCACAGTCATTAGTCAGAGTCAGGAGCAGCGATGACAAACATTCTAGAATCAGTTGAAGAGGTTCTGGGCAGGGAGCCCCACAGTCTCCTAAACCCGACCCTAGGCAACAGTGGGAGGCAACCGTCTGCCTAGGAAGACTGTAGGAGCTCAAGCATCACTGTTGATCCAAGAGAATCTGGCTGGATCAGTTTGGATCTGGTTAGCCAGCCAAGCTGCAAGTTTATGGGAAATGACATCAATTACGTAAATGAGTAAAAACAGTGGTTCGCCTTCATTTGCTTGTATAACAGGAGCTCCATGACCAAGGGGCTCACACTGTTCCAAGATACCCACGTGGATGTTACTACAGTGGGCATGACTACTACTGGACACAACCCTCACCCTGGTGCCATGGCCCCCTGCCAGTGTTTCAATCAAGTGTTCCACACTAACGTAAGGATGCATGACTCGCCTGGACTAGAATGTATGCCCCTTCTCGAGCACTACACTACAAGTCTTGTCAGACAAGGCTTTGCTTTTGACGACCCTGGAAATCGCCATATACAACACAGGAGGTTGGCGGCATCTTAATTGGAGAGGACTGGCTCGTGGTAATGGCTGGAGCGGAATAGGTGGAACGGGTCAAATACATTCAACACATGGTTTCCAGGTCTTTGATGCCATTCCATTTGCTCCGGTCCAGCCATTATTATGAGCCGTCCTCCCCTCAGCAGTCTCCACTAATATACAAGTATGGGGATTATCTGATTTAAATGCACAGGATGCCACACTGTGCTGCTGCTACAGTTTTGATGTTCAGCTGGCACTGCCCACCTTATCTGGGCTGGTGGTAATCCTCCATGAACAAGCTCCACATTATGCTGAGAGCAGTGTGGAAGTAACTGCAGAACAGGTGGTCTAGTCTCTCTCTCTCTCTCTCTCTCTCTCTCTCTCTCTCTCTCTCTCTCTCTCTCTCTCTCTCTCTCTCTCTCTCTCGCTCTCGCTCTCGCTCTCTCTCTCTCTCTCTCGCTCTCTCTCTCTCTCTCTCTCTCTCTCTCTCTCTCTCTCTCTCTCTCTCTCTCTCTCTCTCTCTCTCTCTCTCTCTCTCTCTCTCTCTCTCTCTCTCTCTCTCTCTCTATATATATATATATATATATATATATATACAGTACCAGTCAAAAGAATGGACACGCCTACTCATTCAAGGGTTTTTCTTTATTTGACTATTTTCTACATTAATCACAGCTTTGCACACTCTTGACATTATCTCAACCAGCTTCATGAGGTGGTTACATGGAATGCATTACAATTAACAGGTGTACCTTGTAAAAACTTAATTTGTGGAATTTATTTCCTTTTGAATGCATTTGAGCCAATCAGTTGTGTTGTGACAAGGTAGGGGTGGTATACAGAAGATTAACCTGTTTGGTAAAAGACCAAGTCCATATTATGTCAAGAACAGCTCAAATAATCAAAGAGAAACGACAGTCCATAATTACTTTAAGATATGAAGGTCAGTCAATCGAGACAATTTCAAGAACTTTGAAAGTTTCTTCAAGTGCAGTCGCAAAAACCATCAAGCTCTAAGATGAAACTAGCTCACATGAGGACCGCCAAAGGAAAGGAAGACCCAGAGTTACCTCTGCTGCAGATGATAAGTTCATTAGAGTTAACTGCACCTCAGAAATTGCAAACCAAATATATGCTTCACAGAGTTCAACTAACAGACACATCTCAACATCAACTGTTCAGAGGAGACTGCGTGAATCAGGCCTTCATGGCCAAATTGCTGCAAAGAAACCACTACTAAAGGACAAGTTCTTGAAATTTTCTGGATTGACTGACCTTCATGTCTTAAAGTATGGAGAGTAGGTGAAAGAATGATCTCCACATATGTGGATCCTACCGTGAAGCATGGAGGAGGAGGTGTGATGGTGTGGGGGTGCTTTGCTGGTGACACTATCAGTAATTTATTTCAAATTCAAGGGACACTTAATGGCTACCTCAGCATTCTGCAGCAATACGCCATCCCATCTGGTTTGCGCTTGGTGGGACTATCATTTGTTTTTCAACAGGACAACGACCCAAAACACACCTCCAGTGCTGCATCAGATGACCTGGCCTCCACAATCACCTGCCCTCAACCCAATTGAGATGGTTTGGGATGAGTTGGCCAGCAGAGTGAAGAAAAAGCAGCCAACAAGTGCTCAGCATATGTGGGAACTCCTTCAAGACTGTTTGAAAAGCTATCCTCATGAAGCTGGTTGAGAGAATGCCAAGAGTGTGCAAAGCTGTCATCAAGGCAAAGGGTGGCTACTTTGAAGAATCTCAAATATAAAATATATTTTTATTTGTTTAACTTTTTGGGTAACTACATGATTCAATATGTGTTATTTAATAGTTTTGATGTCTTCTCTATTATTCTACAATGTAGAAAATATTCAAAATAATGAAAAACCCTTGACTGTCAATTCAATTCAATTCAATTCAAGGGGCTTTATTGGCATGGGAAACATGTGTTAACATTGCCAAAGCAAGTGAGGTAGACAATACACAAAAGTGAAACAAACAATACAAATTAACAGTAAACATTACACATACAGAAGTTTCAAAACAATAACGACATTACAAATGTCATATTATATATATACAGTGTTGTAACAATGTACAAATGGTTAAAGCACACAAGTTAAAATAAGTAAGCATAAATATGGGTTGTATTTACAATGGTGTTTGTTCTTCACTGGTTGCCCTTTTCTTGTGGCAACAGGTCACAAATCTTGCTGCTGTGATGGCACACTGTGGAATTTCACCCAGTAGATATGGGAGTTTATCAAAATTGGATTTGTTTTCGAATTCTTTGTGGATCTGTGTGATCTGAGGGAAATATGTGTCTCTAATATGGTCATACATTGGGCAGGAGGTTAGGAAGTGCAGCTCGGTTTCCACCTCATTTTGTGGGCAGTGTGCACATAGCCTGTCTTCTCTTGAGAGCCATGTCTGCCTACGGCGGCCTTTCTCAATAGCAAGGCTATGCTCACTGAGTCTGTACATAGTCAAAGCTTTCCTTAAGTTTGGGTCAATCACAGTGGTCAGGTATTCTGCCACTGTGTACTCTCTGTTTAGGGCCAAATAGCATTCTAGTTTGCTCTGTTTTTTTGTTAATTCTTTCCAATGTGTCAAGTAATTATCTTTTTGTTTTCTCATGATTTGGTTGGGTCTAATTGTGCTGTTGTCCTGGGGCTCTGTGGGGTGTGTTTGTGTTTGTGAACAGAGCCCTAGGACCAGCTTGCTTAGGGGACTCTTCTCCAGGTTCATCTCTCTGTAGGTGATGGCTTTGTTATGGAAGGTTTGGGAATCGCTTCCTTTTAGGTGGTTGTAGAATTTAACGGCTCTTTTCTGGATTTTGATAATTAGTGGGTATCGGCCTAATTCTGCTCTGCATGCATTATTTGGTGTTCTACGTTGTACACGGAGGATATTTTTGCAGAATTCTGCATGCAGAGTCTCAATTTGGTGTTTGCCCCACTTTGTGAAATCTTGGTTGGTGAGCGGTCCCCAGACCTCACAACCATAAAGGGCAATGGGCTCTATGACTGATTCAAGTATTTTTAGCCAGATCCTAATTGGTATGTTGAAATTTATGTTCCTTTTGATGGCATAGAATGCCCTTCTTGCCTTGTCTCTCAGATCGTTCACAGCTTTGTGGAAGTTACCTGTGGTGCTGATGTTTAGGCCGAGGTATGTATAGTTTTTTGTGTGCTCTAGGGCAACGGTGTCTACATGGAATTTGTGGTCCTGGCGACTAGACCTTTTTTGGAACACCATTATTTTGGTCTTACTGAGATTTACTGTCAGGGCCCAGGTCTGACAGAATCTGTGCAGAAGATCTAGGTGCTGCTGTAGGCCCTCCTTGGTTGGTGACAGAAGCACCAGATCATCAGCAAACAGTAGACATTTGACTTCGGATTCTAGTAGGGTGAGACCGGGTGCTGCAGACTGTTCTAGTGCCCGCGCCAATTCGTTGATATATGTTGAAGAGGGTGGGGCTTAAGCTTCATCCCTGTCTCACCCCACGACCCTGTGTGAAGAAATGTGTGTGTTTTTTGCCAATTTTAACCGCACACTTGTTGTTTGTGTACATGGATTTTATAATGTCGTATGTTTTACCCCCAACACCACTTTCCATCAATTTGTATAGCAGACCCTTATGCCAAATTGAGTCGAAGGCTTTTTTGAAATCAACAAAGCATGAGAAGACTTTGCCTTTGTTTTGGTTTGTTTGGTTGTCAATTAGGGTGTGTAGGGTGAATAAATGGTCTGTTGTACGGTAATTTGGTAAAAAGCCAATTTGACATTTGCTCAGTACATTGTGTTCATTGAGGAAATGTACGAGTCTGCTGTTAATGATAATGCGGAGTATTTTACCAAGGTTACTGTTGACGCATATTCCACGGTAGTTATTGGGGTCAAATTTGTCTCCACTTTTGTGGATTGGGGTGATCAGTCCTTGGTTCCAAATATTGGGGAAGATGCCAGAGCTAAGGACGATGTTAAAGAGTTTTAGTATAGCCAATTGGAATTTGTTGTCTGTATATTTGATCATTTCATTAAGGATACCATCAACACCACAGGCCTTTTTGGGTTGGAGGGTTTTTATTTTGTCCTGTAACTCATTCAAGGTAATTGGAGAATCCAGTGGGTTCTGGTAGTCTTTAATAGTTGATTATTGTAACGGCATTCCTCCTCCTCTTCATACGAAGAGGAGGAGTAGTGATTTGACCAAAGTGCAGCGGGGTGTGAATTCATAATGATTTAATTAACAAGACAAAGACGAAACGAAATACACTTTAGAAATACAAAAATAACAAAACGAACTAAAAAGACCTACACTTACGAACTTACATGAAACGAAGAACACACGACCAGGAACAAACAAAACCGAAACCAGTCCCGTGTAGCGTAACATACAGACACTGACACAGGAGACAATCACCCACAAACAAACAGTGAGAACAACCTACCTTAATATGACTCTCAATTAGAGGAAAACGCAAAACACCTGCCTCTAATTAAGAGCCATACCAGGCAACCCAAAACCAACATAGAAACAGAAAACATAGACTGCCCACCCAAAACTCACGCCCTGACCATCACACACATACAAAACAACAGAAAACAGGTCAGGAACGTGACAGAACCCCCCCCTCAAGGTGCGAACGCCGGGCGCACCAGCACAAAGTCCAGGGGAGGGTCTGGGTGGGCATCTGACCACGGTGGTGGCTCAGGCTCCGGACGCTGTCCCCACACCACCATAGTCACTCCCCGCTTCTGTATCCCCCTCCCAATCACCACCCTCCAACTAAAACCACCTAAATGAAGGGGCAGCACCGGGATAAGGGCCAGCACCGGGATAAGGGGCAGCACCGGGATAAGGGGCGGCAGGTCCTGGCTGAGGGACTCTGGCAGGTCCTGGCTGAGGGACTCTGGCAGGTCCTGGCTGAGGGACTCTGGCAGGTCCTGGCTGAGGGACTCTGGCAGGTCCTGGCTGAGGGACTCTGGCAGGTCCTGGCTGAGGGACTCTGGCAGGTCCTGGCTGAGGGACTCTGGCAGGTCCGGGCTGAGTGGCAGGTCCGGGCTGAGTGGCAGGTCCGGGCTGAGTGGCAGGTCCGGGCTGAGTGCCAGCTCCGGACTGAGTGGCAGCTCCGGACTGAGTGGCAGCTCATGACTGTAGGGCAGCTCATGACTGTAGGGCAGCTCATGACTGTAGGGCAGCTCATGACTGTAGGGCAGCTCATGACTGTAGGGCAGCTCATGACTGAAGGGCAGCTCATGACTGGAGGGCAGCTCATGACTGGAGGGCAGCTCATGACTGTAGGGCAGCTCATGACTGTAGGGCAGCTCATGACTGTAGGGCAGCTCATGACTGGAGGGCAGCTCATGACTGGAGGGCAGCTCATGACTGGAGGGCAGCTCATGACTGGCTGGCGGCTCTGGCAGCTCCTGACTGGCTGGCGGCTCTGGCAGCTCCTGACTGGCTGGCGGCTCTGGCAGCTCCTGACTGGCTGGCGGCTCTGGCAGCTCCTGACTGGCTGGCGGCTCTGGCAGCTCCTGACTGGCTGGCGGCTCTGGCAGCTCCTGACTGGCTGGCGGCTCTGGCAGCTCCTGAGTGACGGACGGCTCTAGCGGCTCCTGACTGACGGACGGCTCTAATGGCTCGGGACAGACGGGCGGCTCTAATGGCTCGTGGCAGACGGATGGCTCAGAAGGCGCTGGGCAGACGGATGGCTCAGACGGCGCTGGGCAGACAGATGGCTCAGACGGCGCTGGGCAGACAGATGGCTCAGACGGCGCTGGGCAGACAGATGGCTCAGACGGCGCTGGGCAGACAGATGGCTCAGACGGCGCTGGGCAGACAGATGGCTCAGACGGCGCTGGGCAGACAGATGGCTCAGACGGAGCTGGGCAGACAGGCAGTGCAGAAGGCGTTGGGCAGACGGCCGACTCTGCCCTGCTGAGGCGCACAGTAGGCCTGGTGCGTGGTGCCGGAACTGGAGGTACCGGGATGACGGCACGCACTTCAAGGCTAGTGCGGGGAGCAGGGACAGCGCACCCTGACCTCTCGAAGCGCACTATAGGCCTGGTGCGTGGTACCGGAACTGGAGGTACCGGGCTGAGGGCACGCACCTCAGGGCGAGTGCGGGGAGAAGGAACAGTGCGTACAGGGCTCTGGAGACGCACAGATGGCTTAGTGCGTGGTGCCGGAACTGGAGGCACTGGGCTGGAGACACGCACCATAGGGAGAGTGCGTGGAGGAGGAACAGGGCTCTTAAAACGCACTGGAAGCCTGGTGCGTGGTGTAGGCACTGGTGGTACTGGGCTGGGGCGAGGAGGTAGCGCCGGAAATACCGGACCGTGTAGGCGTACTGGCTCCCTTGAGCACTGAGCCTGCCCAACCTTACCTGGTTGCATGCTCCCCGTAGCCCGTCCAGTGCGGGGAGGTGGAATAACCCGCACTGGGCTGTGTTGGCGAACCGGGGACACCATGCGTAAGGCTGGTGCCATGTAAGCCGGCCCAAGGAGACGTACTGGTGGCCAGATATGTAGGGCCGGCCTCATGACATTTGGCTCAATGCCCAATCTAGCCCTACCAGTGCGGGGAGGTGGAATAACCCGCACTGGGCTATGCACCCGTACAGGAGACACCGTGCGCTCTACTGCGTAACATGGTGTCTGCCCGTACTCCCGCTCTCCACGGTTAGCCTGGGAAGTGGGCGCAGGTCTCCTACCTGCCCTCGGCCCACTACCTCTTGGCCCACTGCCTCTTAGCCCCCTCCCCCAAGAAATTTTTGGGTAGTACTTGCGGGCTTCCAGCCTTGCTTCCGTGCTGCCTCCTCATAACGTCGCCTCTCCGCTTTAGATGCCTCCAGCTCCGCCTTGGAACGGCGACACTCCTCTGGCTCTGCCCAGGGTCCTTTACCGTCCAGGATCTCTTCCCATGTCCAATCCTCCTTTTCCCACTGCTGCTGTCGTTGCTGTCCGTTAACCCGCTGCTTGATCTGGGTTTGGTGGGTGATTCTGTAACGGCATTCCTCCTCCTAATCATACGTAGAGGAGGAGTAGTGATTTGACCAAAGTGCAGCGGGGTGTGAATTCATAATGATTTAATTAACAAGACAAAGACGAAACGAAATACACTTTAGAAATACAAAAATAACAAAACGAACTAAAAAGACCTAAACTTACGAACTTACATGAAACGAAGAACACACGACCAGGAACAAACAAAACCGAAACCAGTCCCGTGTAGCGTAACATACAGACACTGACACAGGAGACAATCACCCACAAACAAACAGTGAGAACAACCTACCTTAATATGACTCTCAATTAGAGGAAAACGCAAAACACCTGCCTCTAATTAAGAGCCATACCAGGCAACCCAAAACCAACATAGAAACAGAAAACATAGATGCCCACCCAAAACTCACGCCCTGACCATCACACACATACAAAACAACAGAAAACAGGTCAGGAACGTGACAATTATAGTATTTGTATTTGATCATGTATATGTTTTTGCTCTTTATTCTTTGTTATAGAGCCAAAAAGATTGGAGAAGTGGTTTACCCATACATCTCCATTTTGGATAGATAATTCTTCATGTTGTTGTTTGTTTAGTGTTTTCCAATTTTCCCAGAATTGGTTAGAGTCTATGGATTCTTCAATTACATTGAGCTGATTTCTGACATGCTGTTCCTTTTTTTCCCGTAGTGTATTTCTGTATTGTTTTAGTGACTGTCTCTCTCTCGCTCGCATTCTCTCTCTCGCATTCTCTCTCTCGCATTCTCTCTCTCTCTCTCTCTCTCTCTCTCTCTCTCTCTCTCTCTCTCTCTCTCTCTCTCGTCTCTCTCTCTCTCTCTCTCTCTCTCTCTCCTCTCTCCTCTCTCTCTCTCTCTCTGTCTCTCTCTCTCTCTCTCTCTCTCTCTCTCTCTCTCTCTCTCTCTCTCTCTGTCTCTCTCCCTCTCTCTCTCTGTCTCTGTCTCTGTCTCTCTCTCTCTCTCTCTCTCTCTCAATTCAATTCAATTCAATTCAAGGGGCTTTATTGGCATGGGAAACATGTGTTAACATTGCCAAAGCAAATGAGGTAGACAATACACAAAAGTGAAACAAACAAAACGAATTAACAGTAAACATTACACATCCAGAAATTTCAAAACAATAAAGACATTACGAGTGTCATATTAAATATATACAGTGTTGTAACAATGTACAAATGGTTAAAGCACACAAGTTAAAATAAGTAAGCATAAATATGGGTTGTATTTACAATGGTGTTTGTTCTTCACTGGTTGCCCTTTTCTTGTGGGCAACCAGGTCACATAATCTTGCTTGCTGTGATGGCACACTGGAATTTCACCCAGTAGATATGGGAGTTTATCAAAATTGGATTTGTTTTCGAATTCTTTGTGGATCTGTGTAATCTGAGGGAAATATGTGTCTCTAATATGGTCATACATTGGGCAGGAGGTTAGGAAGTGCAGCTCGGTTTCCACCTCATTTTGTGGGCAGTGTGCACATAGCCTGTCTTCTCTTGAGAGCCATGTCTGCCTACGGCGGCCTTTCTCAATAGCAAGGCTATGCTCACTGAGTCTGTACATAGTCAAAGCTTTTCTTAAGTTTGGGTCAGTCACAGTGGTCAGGTATTCTCTCTCCCTCTCTCTCTCTCTCTCTCTCTCTCTCTCTCTCTCTCTCTCTCTCTCTCTCTCTCTCTCTCTCTCTCTCTCTCTCTCTCTCTCTCTCTCTCTCTCTCTCTCTCTCTCTCTCTCTCTCTCTCTCTCTCTCTCTCTGTCTCTACTTATTTTGCCTTCTCTTTCTCAGTTCAATACAATTCAAAGGGCTTCATTGGGAAACATATGTTTACATTGCCAAAGCAAGTGAAATAGATAATAAACAAAACTGAAATAAACAATGTAAAATGAACAGTAAACATTACACTCACACAAGTTCCAAAGGAATAAAGACATTTCAAATGTCATATTATGGCTTTATATACAGTGCTGTAACGATGTGCAAATAGTTCAAGTACAAAAGGGAAAATAAATAAACATATGGGTTGTATTTACATTTTCTCTCTCTCATTCTCTCTCCTACCCCCCACAATACAAACTCTGTTTATGGTCATGAAAATAGTTTCTGAAAACATAATGAACAATTCATCCACATTCATCCTATAACAAGTTAGTAGTCTGGAAGAGGAAATTCCCCCAGAACAACGTGCAGCAGTGGCTACCCAGAAAACCAAAATTGGTTCTGTGAAAGTTCCCAGAACATTCATTATGTTGCGGCAAGGTTCATCTTCATTCTTCAGAGGACACATATCTTTTTGTTTTTTTTTACAGCTTTTCTGCTACATATACATATATGTTACATACACATTTTACATAGATTGTACTTTTATAAACAGCAATCACATAACAATAATACAATGCCGAACATAAACTCTTTAATCCCACCCCTCTGCCACTCTCAGCCCATCCCACATATCACCATAGACCACTCTCGATTGGTTTCCATATATTGTTCTGTGATGTTTGAGATACATGTTTAACCTTTCTAATCGTATAGTATCCCCAGATTGTGAGCTGAAGATGAAATCCTTTCCTACAAATATTTTTATATTAGTGATTGACTGACTATGACTGTTTTTAGAATTGTTCATTCTGTTTTTAGATAGTCTTTGCATTACCATACATATGGTTTGTACTGTTCTATTCAAATGGCATGATTCTTGCACCTGTCAAACGCATGATAGTGAAATATACTAACCTATAACATACAGAAGATGCATCTATCATAACATCCTTTGAGAGCATTTTTTGCGATTTTCCCAATCTGGATCTTGAGATTGCACAGACCTGTGGAGCTTGATCAACTCAGAATAGCACACGTTCTTCTCTTACAGTAACGTTACCTGTGTTGAAGAGCACAAGGAGAACACAGATCTCTGACTGTTCTCTCTGATATTATTTAAGTCTCTATATTCATGTCTGTAAGACAACAGAAGGATCTCCTTTGTAAAGATGGCGTCATCACGTCTTCAAAAGACCCTGCTGTCCACAGTTGTTATCATTTATAAAATTGGCTGGAGCAGATGATGCAATTCCTTGGACGGAGGGAAAATCAATAACAGATTGTCTGCAAACCTTTCTCTGGCATGGAGGACTCTGACAAAGGATTGTAACACCTCACTACTGGCTGGTAAATGCAGCAGGAAGAGCTCATGTTCTGTGTGTTTGGATGAGGGCTAAGCCCCCTCACTGTGCAAGGTATCTTGGATTGGCTTCAGGTGGCATGCTCAGCACAACAGTAAACCATGTTTGCTTCTATTTGGGGTGGAACCCACTGTGAGACGTTGGCTTGGGTTTCACCTGCCGCAGAGTCGCAGACTCTCAACCTAAAGAGTTCTTCAAGTCACAAAGGAATGAACGGCCCTTCATTGTCCGTAATATGGGACAGCTGAATGTAAACTCCATGCTCTCAACAAATCTCATTTGGATTTATTCTAAGAGGATGTGACACTACTGAGAGTAAACCAGAGCGCTGGCATTTCCGGGCCTCCTGCACTACTGCTGTGATATCGTGACTAGTCAGACCTCTCCCTCCATCTTTGTTTGGGTCCCAAATAGCCCCATATTCATTATATAGTGCACTCCTTTTGACATATAGTGCACTACTTTTGACCAGGGCCTATAGGGTAGTGCACCATATAGGGAATAGGGTTCCATTTGAGATGCATCCTTTCAGCTCCAAACTGTCAGGTGTCAGTCAGGCAACACCCCAAGCCTCCCTGGGGAGAGATGAGAGCTGAAACTCACTGATGCTGGGAGCAAGATGAGAGGGTCTGGAGGAGAGGGGAGGAGAGGGTAAGGTCTGCTTTCCCATAAAGTCCTGGCATCCTATATGAGATAGAACCACTTCACATGCATAAATCGTTGTCAGCGATGAGTCCAGCGCTTGGGGCATTTTTCAATATAACAGGAAAATTCCCAGAAATAAAAAATGGTCATATTTGGCATAGGAGTTGTTCTCAAAAGTGTGAAATCAATCAATTTCACCCTAGAATGTCTAAAGGGAAGAAACACAGCGCATCCCCATGTCTTGAAAGGTTTCCCTTTTTGTATATATTAGGATCATTGAAAAACAGATAACCAATACTAGTCAGCACAAAGTTAAATACCAGTTCAGGCCTGGATATAAAAAATGACAAAGAATTTCACGTGCTTAGAGGAACTTGTTGGAATAGGCATCCCTGTTATTTTGGCATGTTATTGATATTTGGCTCAGTACAGTGGGCCTACTGAGTAGCTAGAGGAAAATGTGAGTTGTGATGACTGTCTGTTCCCCCTCCATGTGCTGTCTGTCTGTGATAGCTAGGGCCTAGTTTTTTACCTCTCTCCCCTTGGCCCTGGCCCGCTGCGTGCAGAGAGCTGAGGTCCGTTATTGCAGCCCCCTCTCTCCCTGACTCTGTCTGGATGTGCCCCAGCCAGCTCCAGCCCATGTGTGTAATGCTGTTTGTAATGAGAAATCTAAACAGGGAACAGCAGTGAGGCATTACAGGAATGTGTTTCCATTGGAAAGTGTCGCTTCGCCGGCGCAAGAAAAAGAGAAGAAAGAAGAAGAAGTAGCAGGAAAGGAGAGAAAAGGCTCAGAGCATAGTAAAGGAATGCAGCTAGCAGAGAGAGAGAGAGAGAGATAGGAAGGCAGCTAGCAGAGAGAGAGAGAGAGAGATAGGAAGGCAGCTAGCAGAGAGAGAGAGAGAGAGAGAGAGAAAGGCAGCTAGCAGAGAGAGAGAGAGAGAGAGAGAGGAAGGCAGCTAGCAGAGAGAGAGAGAGAGATAGGAAGGCAGCTAGCAGAGAGAGAGAGAGAGATAGGAAGGCAGCTAGCAGAGAGAGAGAGAGAGAGAGGAAGGCAGCTAGCAGAGAGAGAGAGAGAGAGAGATAGGAAGGCAGCTAGCAGAGAGAGAGAGAGAGAGGAAGGCAGCTAGCAGAGAGAGAGAGAGAGATAGGAAGGCAGCTAGCAGAGAGAGAGAGAGAGATAGGAAGGCAGTTAGCAGAGAGAGAGAGAGAGATATAGGAAGGCAGCTAGCAGAGAGAGAGAGAGATAGGAAGGCAGCTAGCATAGGAGGAGAGAGAGAGAGATAGGAAGGCAGCTAGCAGAGAGAGAGAGAGAGAGAGATGTCCAGAAGGAGCACTCACTGGGCCAAGGCGGAAGACTAATGTTATTGTACATTGGCTGTTCACTTTTCCAGCCCTCCCTCACCAATTGGTTCCTCACACCCCCTTACCCCCCTCTCCCAACTCTACTCTTCTCTGCCCCCCTCCCCTGGTTCCCCCGGGACTCTGTTTGCTCAGGTGGACAGTGACACGGTTTTTAAATGAGGCCCAAGTCCCTCCTCTCTCACTGTCTCTGTCTCTCTGTCTATCTGTCATATCTGACTCTCTGTCTCTCTCTCTCTCTCTCTTTTCTCTCTCTCTCCTCCTCAATTCAATTCAATTCAATTGACTTTATTGACATGGCAAGTTCATTATTACTTACATTGTCAAAGTATACATATCAAAAAAATAAAAGGAGAACACAGATTCTCTCTCTCTCTCCTCTCTCCTCTCCTCTCTCTCTCTCTCTCTCTCTCTCTCTCTCTCTCTCTCTCTCTCTCTCTCTCCTCTTTCAATTCAAAGGGGCTTTTTACATTGCCAAAGCAAGTGAAATAGATCATAAACAAAAGTGAAATAAACAATATAAAATGAACAGTAAAACATTACACGCACAAAGGTTTAAAAGGAATAGAGACATTTCAAATGTCATATTATAGCTGTGTACAGTGTTGTAACGATGTGCAAATAGTTAACGTACAAAATGGAAAATAAATAAACGTTAATATGGGTTGAATTTACAATGGTGTTAGTTTTTTCCTGGTTGCCCTTTTCTTGTGGCAACAGGTCACAAATCTTGCTGCTGTGATGCACACTGTGGTATTTCACCTAGTAGATATGGGAGGTTCTCAAAATGTGATTTGTTTTCGAATTTTTTGGGGGGTCTGTGTAATCTGAGGGAAATACGTGTCTATAATATGGTCATACCTTTGGCAGGAGGTTAGGAAGTGCAGCTCAGTTTCCACCTCATTTTGTGGGCAGGGTGCACATACTGTATGATCAACAGCTCAGGCTTTTTTGGGTTGGAGGGTTTGTATTTTGCCCTGTAGCTCATGCAATGTAAATGGAGAATCCAGCGGGTTCTGGTAGTCTTTAAAAGCTGATTCTAAGTTGTTCTGATGATTATGTATGTGTTTGTTCTTGGTTCTTTGTTAAAGGGCCTACATGGTTGGAGAAGTGGTTTATCCATACATCTCCGTTTTGGATAGGTAACTCTTCGTGTTGTTGTTTGTTCAGTGTGTTCCAATTTTTCCAGAAGTGATTTAAGTCTATGGATTCTTCAATCACATGGAGCTGATTTCTGACGTGCTGTTCCTTCTTTTTTCGTCGTTTATTTCTGTATTGTTTTAGTGTTTCACCATTGTGACGGTGTACATTTGGGTTTTCTGGGTCTCTAGGTTTTTGCATTCTTCATCAAACCATGTCTCATTGTTGTTGGTTTAAAATGTTATATGATAGCTGATAGGTCAAATATAGTGTTCAGTCTTCCTACTGCTAAGTTCACCACCTTCACTATTGCAGGGAAAACATTTTTTTTCCAAGTTATACAGTAAGGATTGGATTTTTTGTTGGCCAACAGTTTTTTGGTATGTTTCTACACTACCATCCTTCTATCTATAGCATTTCTTAATAGCATGCTGTTTGTTCAGCTTCAATACCTCATGGTTGAGTATTGCTCTGTTCAAATAGATTGTTATTTTGCTGTGGTCTGATAGGGGTGTCAGTGGGCTGACTGGTGAACGCTCTGAGAGACCTCCTGGGTTGAGGTCAGTGATAAAGTAGTAGAGTACTACTGCCAAGGGATGAGCTGTAGGTGTACCGTAGGAGTCCCCTTGAAGCCTACCATTGAGCTGTAGGTGTACCGTAGGAGTCCCCCTTGAAGCCTACCATTGAGCTGTAGGTGTACCGTAGGAGTCCCCTTGAAGCCTACCATTGAGCTGTAGGTGTACCGTAGGAGTCCCCTTGAAGCCTACCATTGAGCTGTAGGTTGTACCGTAGGAGTCCCCTTGAAGCCTACCATTGAGCTGCAGAGCTGCAGGAGTTGGGACACATTTTTGTAGGTTGTTTTGTCGTAGTTGTGTCTAGGAGGCATATTTTGTAGAGAATGCTGTCACCTCTTGTCCCCCTGTGTGCTGAAGGTGCATGTTGTTATGTCAGGTTCCTGTTCAGTTCTGGTGTTTAGGTCACCACAGACTAGTACATGTCTCTCTCTCATTGTACGCATGGCTGTGGGACTGTGTCATCAAGTCGGCGTCTGGAGGAGAGGAGAGGAGGGGAGAGGGTGAGAGGAGAGGACAGGAGAGGAGAGATGAGAGGAGGAGAGGAGAGAGGAGTGGAGGGGAGAGGAGAGGAGGGGAGAGTGAGAGGAGAGGACAGGAGAGGTGAGAGGAGAGGACCAGGAGAGGAGAGAAGAGAGGAGGGGGAGAGGTGAGACGAGAGGACAGAAGAGGAGAGAGGAAAGGAGGGGAGTGGTGAGAGGAGAGGAGAGGAGGGGATAGTTGAGAGAGGAGAGGACAGGAAAGAGTGAGAGGAGGGAGAGGGGAGAGGGGGAGAGGTGAGAGGAGAGGACAGGAGAGGAGAGAGGAGAGAGGACAGGAGAGGAGAGGAGGGGAGAGGAGAGGAGGGGAGAGGGGAGAGGTGAGAGGAGAGGACAGGAGAGGAGAGAAGAGAGGAGGGGAGAGGTGAAAGGAGAGGACAGGAGAGGAGGAGAGAGAGTAGCCGAGAGAGGAGAGGAGAGGACAGGAGATGGTGAGAGGAGAGGAGAGGAGGGGATAGTTGAGAGAGAGG
>NC_074702.1:292680-307892 GCF_029448725.1 Salvelinus fontinalis | reverse complement strand
CTCTCTCTCTCTCTCTCTCTCTCTCTCTCTCTCTCTCTCTCTCTCTCTCTCTCTCTCTCTCTCTCTCTCTCTCCCTCTCTCTCACCCTCTCTCTCTCCCTCTCTCTCTCTCCCTCTATCCCTCTCTCTCCCTCTCTCTCTCTCTCTTTCTCTCCTCCTCCAGCCTGAGAGTATTACTAAACCATAATCTCTCTCTCTCTCTCCTCTCTCTGTCCTCCTCCAGCCTCAGAGCCCAACCTGAAGGTGAAGTCTAGACTGAAGCAGAAGGTAGCAGAGAGGAGGAGTAGTCCACTGCTGAAGAGGAGAGACAGCAACGTCATGACCCCCTACAAGAAGAGGGCCCTAGAAATGATGGGTACAACTTGTATGTTGTTTATTGATCCACCCGATCCACCTTTTTATATTAAAGAGACTAGTATGTTCTAATTAAAAAGAGGACTTTTGCCAACACATATGGTTCTACTGTGGAATAACTCTGTATTGACAGAGACAGCTGTGATGGTGCAGCCAAAGGACACATTATGGTGTTAGGAGCTTGTTTACCTGTCGGTTCTATATGTCTATTTTCTGTCCTCTCTATAGCCACTAACATTATCTCTGTCCTCTCCACAGACTCTACAGCCACTAACATGATCTCTGTCCCCTTCACAGACTCTACAGCCACTAACATTATCTCTGTCCTCTTCACAGACTCTACAGCCACTAACACTATCTCTGTCCTCGTCACAGACTCTACAGCCACTAACATGATCTCTGTCCCCTTCACAGACTCTACAGCCACTAACATTATCTCTGTCCTCTTCACAGACTCTACAGCCACTAACACTATCTCTGTCCTCTCCACAGACTCTACAGCCACTAACATTATCTCTGTCCTCTTCACAGACTCTACAGCCACTAACATGATCTCTGTCCTCTTCACAGACTCTACAGCCACTAACACTATCTCTGTCCTCTCCACAGACTCTACAGCCACTAACACTATCTCTGTCCTCTTCACAGACTCTACAGCCACTAACATGATCTCTGTCCTCTTCACAGATTCTACAGCCACTAACAGTGCCCCAGGCTCAGGACCCAGCTCTCCCATCGGAGCCTCCAGCGCCCTGGGGGCCGAGAACGGGCCCTCCTCTCTCCCCACCACCACAAAAACCGAGGTTCGAACCCAGACCATCAATCAATCCATTTTATAAAGCCCTTTTTACATCAGCAGTTGTCACAAAGTGCTTCACAGTGACCCGGTCTAAGCCCCAAAGAGCATCCAAAGCTAAAGAACAGTAGCCAGACCACTCGTATTTATCCTCTACACACTACAGTGACTTTTCATTGATTCAAGTGGGTTCAAGATAAATAATCTGAATCGTGAAAATCGAACTTCTTAAGTCATGTCTCATACGGGGTCTGTCTGCCTGTGTGTGTGTGTGTGTGTGTGTGTGTGTATGTGTGTGCGTGCGTGCGTGCGTGCGTGCGTGCGTGTGTGTGCAGCTATGAAAACAGCCAGTTGTCCCTGCCGTCTGTCTCTAACCGTTCAGTCTGTCACAGTCCAGTAGAAATGACTCCCCACACTGAGCGTAAAGAGACACAGCTCTCCCATAATGTCTACATACGTAATACACACCTGCTTTACTTTTTTCTTTCTACTTGCTAGTTATTTTCCCTTTTCTTCTTATGTCTTATTTTATTTTTTCATAATGGGTGACATGCAAAGCATTTGCATATCCATGGCATGAACTCTTATGGTGAGGCAATATTGGCAGCAAGATTTTTGTTGCAATTCAATCTCTATAAATTCTCAGAGCAGAAAGCATCTTGGATCCCTGTGTATTTCCCTATGGTTTTGTGGTAAAAAATGCCTCATCCAGTATCTCGATTCACAATTTTCATACCTCTTGAATTTTTTCCTTGCTCTACACGTATCGTGCAAGCTATTTAGCTACTCTACGCTAAAAGAGAATCCAAAAATTCAACAACAAAAAAAGATTCCAAAAGCAGTCTAAAAGAATCCAAACTAAGCGTTCTGTTGGCGTGTCATAGTATATCTGTCACTGAGCTGTCTGACCACAGCCCTGTGAGTTGTTCCCTTCCTGCTGAGGCCTTCCCCAATAGATTCATGACTCAGTAACTAGCGGGGGCAGGGGCTCTCCTAGGACCCCAGCCTCACAAAACACTGCGTTCTAGCGGGTGGCAGATATGATACATCTCTGAACCATCTTTAACAGAGCAGCTGTGTTTTCTTTAACCAGCGATGTTTACTCTTTCAGGGACCTCCAGTGACATTGAGAGGGGAGTAACAGGCCTGCCATTGGGGTGGAGGAGGGGGGGAGGGGGGGAACCGTGGAGCTTAATTGATATCCCAGGCGCTGGTAGCCAAAGACACCCACCCACATGCTAACAACATAAACACACAGGATTGCTATTGTATCAGCCCAAAGCTGAGACGCGTTCTCTCATGAAACGTACTGTGGCGGGACTGTTAGTGGGGGCTAACCGAAGGCCTCATGCCTGTTGCAAAAGCAAGTCGTGTTTGTGCACCGTTACATTAGGTATCCTTTTTCAGAGGGAACGGGTCCCTGGGGTGGAATACAGGCCGGATATCCCTGTTCAGGTCACTGAATACAGAGGGGGTTGGAAGGATAAACACGGCCCTTCCAGAACCACATGCTGCTAGGCTGCTCTGCTGGCCCTGCTGGGTACAGGAAGCATGCCCCAGCTACACTGATGTTCTCTGGGAGAGAGAGTAGCCTGAGGAGGGTGAGGCCTGGGGCTGGAGGATGGGAGGACCAGGGATGGGGTACAGAGATCTTTGGATGAGAAGGGTAGATTTCTGGTGGATGGGGGGGGGGTGATGCTAAACGATACCTGATCATGTTGTTTTCACAATATCCTACAATTTGATGACACACTTTTAAGTGACACTCGTTTTTATCATCCGTCAGTAAAAGTGCCTATCTTTCTGCTACACTGCAGGGAGCCGGCATCCATCTTAGTGCATTAATGGTTATTACAGTGCTCTTGTTGCTCTTTCAAACGTTCCATAGTCTGATTTTCTAAATCTCTCTCTCTATCTATCTCTCTTTCTCTCTCTATCTCTCCCTCCCTCTCTTTCCTGTCATTTCAGCGCTGGCCATCACAGCCCAGGTTATTTCGTCCAGAGGGCTCCATGTCCAACCTTCTGAGCTTATACACGTCTCCCTCCTTACCCAACATCACCTTGGGCCTCTCCGCCACCTCCTCCCAGATCAGCGTGAGTACCACCAGCCACCATGACATGATCCTGGTCAGCCAGTACAACCAGCCACCATGCCCTGATCCTGGTCAGCCAGTACAACCAGCCACCATGACCTAATCCTGGCTAGCCAGTACAACCAGCCACCATGACCTGATCCTGGTTAGCCAGTACAACCAGCCACCATGACCTAATCCTGGCTAGCCAGTACAACCAGCCACCATGACCTGATCCTGGCTAGCTAGTACAACCAGCCACCCTTGACCTGATCCTGGCTAGCTAGTACATCCAGCAACCATGACCTAATCCTGGCTAGCCAGTACAACCAGCCACCATGACCTGATACTGGCTAGCTAGTACAACCAGCCACCATGACCTAATCCTGGCTAGCTAGTACAACCAGCCACCATGACCTGATACTGGCTAGCTAGTACAACCAGCCACCCTTGACCTGATCCTGGCTAGCTAGTACATCCAGCCACCATGACCTAATCCTGGTTAGCTAGTACATCCAGCAACCATGACCTGATCCTGGCTAGCCAGTACAACCAGCCACCATGACCTGATCCTGGCTAGCCAGTACAACCAGCCACCATGACCTGATCCTGGTGAGCCAGTACAACCAGCCACCATGACCTGATCCTGGCTAGCCAGTACAACCAGCTGCCATGACCTGATCCTGGTTAGCTAGTACATCCAGCCACCATGACCTGATCCTGGCTAGCTAGTACAACCAGCCACCATGACCTGATCCTGGTCAGCCAGTACCACTAGCCACCATGACCTGATCCTGGTCAGCCAGTACCACTAGCCACCATGACCTGATCCTGGCTAGCTAGTACAACCAGCCACCTTGACCTGATCCTGGCTAGCCAGTACAACCAGCCACCATGACCCGATCCTGGCTAGCTAGTACCACCAGCCACCATGACCTGATCCTGATTAACTAGTACAATCAGCCACCATGACCTGATCCTGGTCAGCCAGTACAACCAGCCACCATGACCTGATCCTGGCTAGCTAGTACCACCAGCCACCATGACCTGATCCTGGCTAGCCAGTACAACCAGCCA
The DNA here is from genome assembly GCF_029448725.1 of Salvelinus fontinalis. Lineage (NCBI taxonomy): Eukaryota > Metazoa > Chordata > Actinopteri > Salmoniformes > Salmonidae > Salvelinus > Salvelinus fontinalis. The sequence continues at coordinate 303,594 of NC_074702.1, read as the reverse complement.
CCATGACCTGATACTGGTTAGCTAGTACAACCAGCCACCATGACCTGATCCTGGCTAGCTAGTACAACCAGCCACCATGACCTGATCCTGGCTAGCTAGTACAACCAGCCACCATGACCTGATCCTGGTTAGCCAGTACAACCAGCCACCATGACCTGATCCTGCCTAGCTAGTACAACCAGCCACCATGACCTGATCCTGGCTAGCTAGTACAACCAGCCACCATGACCTGATCCTGGCTAGCTAGTACAACCAGCCACCATGACCTGATCCTGGTCAGCCAGTACCACTAGCCACCATGACCTGATCCTGGTCAGCCAGTACCACTAGCCACCATGACCTGATCCTGGCTAGCTAGTACAACCAGCCACCTTGACCTGATCCTGGCTAGCCAGTACAACCAGCCACCATGACCCGATCCTGGCTAGCTAGTACCACCAGCCACCATGACCTGATCCTGGCTAGCCAGTACAACCAGCCACCATGACCTGATACTGGTTAGCTAGTACAACCAGCCACCATGACCTGATCCTGGCTAGCTAGTACAACCAGCCACCATGACCTGATCCTGGCTAGCTAGTACAACCAGCCACCATGACCTGATCCTGGTTAGCCAGTACAACCAGCCACCATGACCTGATCCTGCCTAGCTAGTACAACCAGCCACCATGACCTGATCCTGGCTAGCTAGTACAACCAGCCACCATGACCTGATCCTGGCTAGCTAGTACAACCAGCCACCATGACCTGATCCTGATTAACTAGTACAATCAGCCACCATGACCTGATCCTGGCTAGCTAGTACAACCAGCCACCATGACCTGATCCTGGTCAGCCAGTACAACCAGCCACCATGACCTGATCCTGGTCAGCCAGTACAACCAGCCACCATGACCTGATCCTGGCTAGCTAGTACAACCAGCAACCATGACCTGATCCTGGTTAGCTAGCTGGCTAGCTTTTACACCTTCTCACAAACACAGGCCATTAGAGAGAGGATTTTTCATTGTTACGTAGATAGCTATCAACTAGTCTTTATTTGTAGAACAACATTCTGTAATGCTTTCAATTGAACCACTTTAGTAGTACATAGCCAGGTGGTTCAAAAAAGGTGTTACCCAGCAATAGATTCTTAGATAACAAAGTCAGGTTTTCACTGAAAACAAAGGGAAGTGTAGTTTGAGAGACGTTCTCTGCCTTGTCTGGCTGTTGAAAGACTTCAGCATCAGTGGCTGTCAGGATTATACATATGGCAGCAGGGCAACGACCTTTAACCCCAGATTATTTTATTCCACTTAGATAAATATTGTTGTTAAGAGTCTGTTGTCAGGCCTCCTCTTATCTCTCGCAATATGACCTCATTAATCACAGCTTTTTAAAACGTCCCAGCGGCCCCCTGCCCGGTCAAGTACAGCTTGCTCCAGTCCAGATAAGGGCCAAAGCAGTGCATGATACATCACTTTTAGCTCCCTGACACATTCCTTACATTGAGACCTGTCTGGTACATCAGCTGGATAGAAAGAGTGTAACCATTTGAAGAGGTGATTGTCGAAAACAAAATTATACCAAGTGTTTCTGGCCAATAATACAGAAAAAAAACTGACTGCACAAAATGACAACCCTTCTCAGTTTTTTGGAATGGAAACTTAATAGAATATATAGAAGCACCATTATATTGTGAGAACTTTAGTCCTCAGTTGTATTTCTAAGCCCCTACTCTGTGTGTCTCTGTGTTCTCTCAGGCTGCCATCGGGCTGAAGGAGAAGACTGGGGAGGTCAGGCATGGTCTACCAGGGCAGCTCCTGGGGCCTGTGCCCATGCCCACAGTGACCTCCATGGAGACCAAGGTGTCCCCCAGCCATCAGGCCCTGCTCCAACACCTCCTTCAGAAGGAACAGATAAGACGGCAGAAGATCCTCTCCTCCTCTGGTGACTCCTTATCCTTACACTGAGACAGACTTAAACCTAGATGTAGGGCCCGTTTCCCAGACATTGATTAAGCCTAGTCCTGGACTAAAAAGCATACTCAATGGAAAATCCCAGTGGAACTTTTCAGTCCAAGACTACAATCTGACCAGGTTACTGGGCAATCGAATTACACCACTTTGAATGGGAGAGATATTGAATTATTAAATATTGCTTATAATTAGTTGAAGAAGTGGTCCTGAAGATCATGAATTAAATGAGTTGGAATTACTGTGGATTTAGAACGTTGAATCTTAGTGCCGCCGTCTTGCCCCTCCAGGTCAAGGCTCCGTGCCCGCCCACCCCCACTCCCCTCTGGCCATGAAGGACAGGCCCTCCTCCAACAGCAGACCCAAGCTGCCCAAACACCGGCCCCTGAACCGGACCCAGTCAGCCCCTCTGCCCCAGAGCACCCTGGCTCAGCTGGTCATCCAGCAGCAACACCAGCACTTCCTGGAGAAGCAGAAACAGTACCAGCAGCAGATCCACATCAATAAGGTAAGAAACAGTACCAGCAGCAGATCCACATCAATAAGGTAAGAAACAGTACCAGCAGCAGATCCACATCAATAAGGTAAGAAACAGTACCAGCAGCAGATCCACATCAATAAGGTAAGAAACAGTACCAGCAGCAGATCCACATCAATAAGGTAAGAAACAGTACCAGCAGCAGATCCACATCAATAAGGTAAGAAACAGTACCAGCAGCAGATCCACATCAATAAGGTAAGAAACAGTACCAGCAGCAGATCCACATCAATAAGGTAAGAAACAGTACCAGCAGCAGATCCACATCAATAAGGTAAGAAACAGTACCAGCAGCAGATCCACATCAATAAGGTAAGAAACAGTACCAGCAGCAGATCATTTACATTTACATTTAAGTCATTTAGCAGACGCTCTTATCCAGAGCGACTTACAAATTGGTGCATTCACCTTATGACGTCCAGTGGAACAGCCACTTTACAATAGTGCATCTAGATCACATCAATAAGGTAAGAAACAGTACCAGCAGCAGAGTAGGAGTGTGTATCTAGGATCAGGTACCCTGTCCATTCATTATGATGTAACTAAACTGATCCACATCAATCAGCTAACTGACCTTTACTGTACTTTTGCTGTACACTAAAATCCCCGGAGAGTAACTGGACCCCATATCGCCTGTAAATAATACATGCAACCTATACATTAAAATCCCCAAGTGTGTGCCCAGTGGGGATTTTAATTTAAGCAGTTTATACACACAAATTCTGAGGCTATATTTAGCCTTATCAAACTTTCTGTGGTAGCTGCTTTGTGTTTACAGAGCCCTTCTACCCGGCTCAGCCTCCCTGTGCTATTTCTGCTAAGTAAACAAGTTGAGCCTGACTTCAAATAGGGGAAGAAATGCTTCCCATAGCACTAATTCTGTTATCATAGCTTAAGGCATCAGTGGCATTCGCATGCAAACCCTGTGAAATTCAATTCAGCCAAGTTCAAATGAAAAAAGGCCCCAGAATACACGCTTTTGTTCCTCTGTGGCAATATTTGTGTTTCTGTGAGCAGGCTGTGGTGACCTCGCCATTGGCAGAGTGCAATTATTCAGCCACGGGAAGTGAGTGGTTGAGGTGGCGGACATACAGAGACACAGCCAGAGAGACACAGTGAAAGGCAGCATTGTGTTGCTCTCACACTGATCTGTCCCAATGCACAAGCCCTCAAACAGCCATGGGAATCTGAGAGCAACAAGACGTGCAACTCTCACTTAAAACTAACAGGGAAGGGCCTCAAAAGTCCCCTAACTACACAGTTTAAGTCTCCCCAGTCAAACTTCCCAATGATGCCATAAGCTGTTTAAAACACTTCCTTAGTTCTGATTCTAGTCCCTCTTAATCAATACCCAAAAAAAGAATGCAGTGGCTCAAAATAGGTTTTGCGTTATTTGTAGCTATGCACAAGCATTCCTTGAGCTTGAAGCTGCATTTGATTGACCGGAGGAAAGGGTATTGGATGGTTATCTAAACAAATAACCCTAGCTACCGTATCACCCCTGATGTGAGCACTCAGGTCAATAACAGTAGATCCTTTAGACCAAAGCACCTCTCTCACTAAGAGGAGGTTATAAATGTCCACTAATCAGAGATGAGCTCTGTGTTTATTTAGAAGAATCTTAGCCATTGGCCCAATTAATTTACAGCAGTAGCAGTAACAGTAGTAGTAGTAGCAGTAGAGGTAGCAGCAGCAGGGGTAGAAGTAGCAGTAGCAATAGTAGTTGTACTGTAGTAGCAGTAGCAAAGGGTAGCAGTAGTGGTAGTGGTAGTGGTAACAGTAGCTGTAACAGTAGCAGCAGCAATAGTAGAGGTAGTGGTAGTGGTAACAGCAGCAACAGCAATAGTAGCGGTAGTGGTAGCAGTAGCAACAGAAGTAGTAGCAGTAGCATTAGCAGTAGTGGTAACAGTAGTAGCGGTAGTGGTAGTGGTAGCAGTAGCAACAGTAGTAGTAGCAGTAGTGGTAGCAGTAGTAGCGGTAGTGGTAACAGTAGCAGTAGTAGTGGTAGTGGTAGCAGTAGCAGCAGCAGTAGTAGCAGTAGCGGTAGTGGTAACAGTAGCAGTAGTAGTGGTAGTGGTAGCAGTAGTAGCGGTAGTGGTAACAGTAGCAGTAGTAGCGGTAGTGGTCGTGGTAACAGTAGCAGTAGTAGGGGTAGTGGTAGCAGTAGCAGTAGTAGCGGTAGTGGTAGCAGCAGCAGTAGTAGCAGTAGCGGTAGTGGTAACAGTAGCAGTAGTAGTGGTAGTGGTAGCAGTAGCAGTAGTAGCGGTAGTGGTCGTGGTAACAGTAGCAGTAGTAGCGGTAGTGGTAAGAGTAGCAGTAGTAGCGGTAGTGGTCGTGGTAACAGTAGCAGTAGTAGCGGTAGTGGTAGTGGTAACAGTAGCAGTAGTAGCGGTAGTGGTAACAGTAGTAGCGGTAGCGGTAACAGTAGCAGTAGTAGCGGTAGTGGTAACAGTAGCAGTAGTAGCGGTAGTGGTAGCGGTAGTGGTAACAGGAGCAGTAGTAGCGGTAGTAGTAGCAGTAGTAGCGGTAGTGGTAACAGTAGCAGTAGTAGCGGTAGTGGTAACAGTAGCAGTAGTAGCGGTAGTGGTAACAGTAGCAGTAGTAGCGGTAGTGGTAACAGTAGCAGTAGTAGCGGTAGTGGTAACAGTAGCAGTAGTAGCGGTAGTGGTAACAGTAGCAGTAGTAGTGGTAGTGGTAACAGTAGCAGTAGTAGCGGTAGTGGTAACAGTAGTAGCGGTAGCGGTAACAGTAACAGTAGTAGCGGTAGTGGTAACAGTAGCAGTAGTAGCGGTAGTGGTAGCGGTAGTGGTAACAGGAGCAGTAGTAGCGGTAGTAGTAGCAGTAGTAGCGGTAGTGGTAACAGTAGCAGTAGTAGCGGTAGTGGTAACAGTAGCAGTAGTAGCGGTAGTGGTAACAGTAGCAGTAGTAGCGATAGTGGTAACATTAGCAGTAGTAGCGGTAGTGGTAACAGTAGCACTAGTAGCGGTAGTGGTAGTAGCGGTAGTGGTAACAGAAGCAGTACTAGAGGTAGTGGTAACAATAGCAGTAGTAGCGGTAGCGGTAGTGGTAACAGTAACAGTAGCAGTAGTAGCGATAGTGGTAGTGGTAGTAGCGGTAGTGGTAACAGTAGCAGTAGTAGAGGTAGTGGTAAGAGTAGCAGTAGTAGCGGTTGTGGTAACAGTAGTAGTAGTAGCGGTAGTGGTAACAGTAGCAGCGGTAGTGGTAGTGGTAACAGTAGCAGTAGTAGCGGTAGTGGTAGCGGTAGTGGTAACAGTAGCAGCGGTAGTGGTAGTGGTAGTAGCGGTAGTGGTAACAGTAGTAGCGGTAGTGGTAGTGGTAGTAGCGGTAGTGGTAACAGTAGCAGTAGTAACGCTAGTGGTAACAGTAACAGTAGTAGCAGTAGTGGTCATGGTAGCAGTAGCAACAGCAGTAATAACAGAAGCGTTAGCGGTAGTGGGAACAGTAGCAGCAGCAGCAGTAGCGTTAACATTAGCGGTAATGGTAACAGTAGCAGCAATAGTGTTAGCATTAGCGGTAGTGCTAACATCAGCAGTAGTGTTAGCATTAGCGGTAGTGGTAACAGCAGCAGCAGTAGTAGCATTATTGGTAGCAGTAGCAGCACCAGTAATGGTAGGAATAACAGTAGCACTATGGCGCAGGATTGTTTTGCAAGGTTGGTATTTTGTAAGGTTTTACCTGCAACAATAGGGGCCACTAATCACTAATGGACATTTACAAGAGCTAAGAGAGGATTTTAGAGGGAGGTATAAAAAGCGTTGACTAATACCAAGATAAAGAGGCTAATTCTCTGCCGGGGAGATATTTATACCAGGCCTACGTTCTTAAGCCAAAGTGTTTGTGCTATCTTACCAGCTGTCAAGGGTTAAGGTGTTTAAGTGATTGCTCCACTTTCTGTGGTCTAACAAATAAAGCTTGACTAGATGTTGAGACATGAAACCCGTAGCAGCGCCTCATAGTACTGTCTGGGGCATGCTCTTAAGGAGCCAGCACCAGTGACTGCATTCTCTGTGTAGCCTTATTTATGCGGAAATGTAGTGTGATGTTGGATGAATTTGACTTGTGCTGCTTTGCACAGAACACTCTACTCTCTACTGGCTAGCTCAAACTCATAATAAAACTTAAATAATAATGAATCTGTCTGTTGAGCATAACTAAATTACCTCTGATGCTGTACCTCTCTGCAGCTGCTGTCCAAGTCCATCGAGCAACTCCGTCAGCCCAGCTCCCTGGTCAACCCACACCTGCAGGAGTCAGAGGAGGAGGAGGAGGACAACACCCGGAGGATGGAGGATGAGAGGATGGACATGCAGGAGGACAGGATGCCCCCTGGTGGCGTGATCCAGAAACACACCCTTCGCTCCAGCAGCAGCAGTGGCAGCAACGGCTCTCTCGGGGAGCTGTCCGCCATCGTCGAGGCCCACCACCGCCTGGGGGTCATAAAGGTCAAAGAGGAGCCAATCGACAGCGAGGACGAGTCTCTGTCCAATCAGAGCCTAGTGGCGGAGCAGAGTGCCTCACTCCACCAGGTCAAAGGTCAGCTGGTGATAAGAGCCATGATCTGAGAGGGGGCAGAAGATGAAGGAAATCACACACTGCGACATTCAGAGACGCATACGTAGACACACACACACACACACACACACACACACACACACACACACACACACACACACACACACACACACACACACACACACACACACACACACACACACACACACACACACACACAGAGCCGACTAGGACTCCCCAGGCAGTCCTCTCCCTGCCCTGAGATGTGACGCTGTCTCAGTGAAGTGCAGCCGCACCCCAAACCGCCACCAGACTGACTCTCTGTTTGTGAACTTTGTGAAGTGATCTGTAATGTTAAGTATGTTTCACCGTGCTGTATATAACATGAAGAGAAGATTTACTAGAAGAATGATCCTTCTTTTTTTACTTCTAAGGAACTGCTTTGATTGTTTTCAGGTTCTGCTCAATTGACAGAACGTAATATGTATACAGTAGATTTAGGGTAAGAGAATATTCTAGAAGGGAGGGAAAGTTTAACCGTTGTACAGTTTATGAATGCCATTTTATGTTCCCATAGTGTAACATTTATGCCATCAATTCACTTCAACTTTGACTTGCTGACTGTTGTTGTTTTATTCAAAAAGAAAAAGTAGAACGTCATATTCTCCGTCGTTCTCCAAAAAGCTGTGATGTTCTGTGTTCAGTGGTCTCTGAAAATGACATGAAAATAAGGAAGCATGCTCATGTCTGTATGAGAGAGAATGTATTGTTCAACCTTAACACAACACAGCCCACCCTTACGACTGACTACAGCCAGCCTACACTGGGAATGAGACTGTTTATTGATGTACAGTACTGCAGAGTGGAGGAGAAAATGCTAAATCAGTGGATGGATGGATGGATGGATGGATGGATGGATGGATGGATGGATATATGGATGGATGGATGGATGGATGGATATATGGATGGATAGATGATGGATGGAAATATGGATATATGGATGGATAGATGATGGATGGATAGATGAGGGAGGAATGGATGGATGATGGATGGATGGATGGATAGATGATGGATGGATATATGGATGGATGGATAGATGAGGGAGGGATGGATGGATGATGGATGGATGGATGGATAGATGGTGGATGGATAGATATATGGATATATGGATGATGGATGGATGGAGGGATGGATATATGGATGGATGGTATATGATGAATGGATGGATATATGGATATATGGATGGATGGATGGATGGATGGAGGGATGGATGGATGGATGGATATATGGATATATGGATGGATGGATGGATAGATGATGGATGGATGGATGGTGCAGGCAGTCAGCTCCATCAGACCATAGGACCAGGTCTGCTTCTCAAATGGGCATCCCATAGGCCTCAGGTTAAAAGTTCTGTGCTATATAGGGAATAAAGCAAGAACAAAACAACAAAATCATCCTGGTTTGCCACGGCCCTGTGTTGAGATGCCGTGTCATCCTAATCTTCCTCATCTTCCTCTTCCTCGACCTCCTCTTCCTTCTCTTCCTCCTCCTCCTCCCCTCTGGGTCCAAACCAAAGCTCAGCCAGGTTCCTGCCCAACTTTCAGCAGAGAAATCACTAACAGTGAGAAGGAGAGAGAAAGAGAGGGAGAGAAGGAGCGAGAGAGAGAGAGAGAGAAGGAGAGGGAGAGAGAGAGAAATAGAAGAAGAGAAATAGCGAGAGAGGGAGAGAGAGAGAGAGATAGGAGCGAAAGAGAGAGAGAGGAGAGTGAGAGAAAGAGAGAGAGAGAGGAGAGAAAGAGAGGGAGAGGAGAGGAGAGAGAGAGAGAGAGAGGAAGAGAGAGAGAGAAAAGTAGAGGGAGAGAGAGAGAGAAAGAAGGAGAGGAGAGAGTAGAGGGCGGGCAGGAAATGCCTTCTAGAAGCCAGGAGTCGGAATGATTCATGTGTGCAGGAATGTTAAGGGAGAGGAGGACCCAGGGTTGTAGGAGTCCAAGGGGCCAGGCTTGAGAATTGATTTACTGTCAAGGCGAATTACAAAGCGAGTGGGGATATGGTTAAGGGAGACCCTTTTTAAAGGGAATCGCTTCCTTCATACTCCCCAGTGACATGCTTACCTCCACACGCAGGTTTGATGTTACTTCAATAAAATAAAAAACAAAATGGGACCTCTCTCCTTCTCCCCAACCCCCACCTCTAACTCCCTCTTGAAATTGCCCCATGCAACATGTCGACTCTGGACTTAAAGTGGTCAATCAATGTAGAGATGTAACTTTTTTTCCTGTTTCGTTTGTCTTGTCAATGTATAAAATGTTAGTATGGGGTTCTGTGTTTGGGTTCCTGTGAAAGACAAACTATGTCTGTCAGTCTGTCTGTCTGCCTGTCTGACTCATACTGTACATTTAGCTCAACCTATTCTAATGTTTCTAGTGTAAAAATCACTTTCAATCGGAACAATGTCAGTCTTGTTCCCTTGCTTCTTTGATTGGGTTGTAACAGGGCCCCTTCTCTACCCGTGGGGGGTCCCTGGATTCTGTTCATAGCTGTTTGCGTTTGTTCTCTTTTTTTTCTGCCTTGTTCTACAAACCTTTCTTTTATAAAATAAAGTTAATTCCCCTACTGTGCAACTTTCTGCTCTTTGTAGATGATGTTTCTAACATGTCATACAGCTTGAGTCTATACTTCCAACTTCCCATAGCCTTATTTTGAGACATAGATTTTCATTTTTCACATTCAAGACCCAACACAAGACTGTGTTCATGTTATTGTACATCTCAGATGTCTCCCCCTAAACTAAACCATTAGCCCACTTTCCCACACTCAGTCACATAACCCACTAAACACAGGCCAGCTCCTCATTTCTCTGGGATCTGTAACCCTTTCTAAGCAGCTCTTTGATGTGAGCGGAAAGGCTCCTAGCGGCAGCATTACAGCAGTCAAGACAAGGTGAGGCTAGGAGAGGGTGATATGTATGACTTGCACTGAGACTTAAACTGAGCTTAAGCAATTTCACACCCAGGCTTAGTTCTTTCTTGGACTGGTAAGACTTGATATATTTCACACTACACGCAATGATGACAATAGGAAAGATCACGGCTCAGACCCTTGAGCAGGTTTCTGCAGTTTAAGGTAGCCTGTTTGGGATGGTTGTTATTTGTCTCCAGTGACATTTTTGTAGCCAAAGTAACTGCTGCAAATGTAGCAAATATTGGGCAACCATTTCTTCTTCTTTCAGTTTCAGCCATCTTCCCTCAAAGCTTCCAGATACCTCTTCCGGAACATTCACAATGGTGTAATGTTACCTTATATTGGGAAGTATTCAGAGTCAAATTAAACCTTGATTATTTTTTAAGTTGATACCATCTGTCTTGGGGCCTCTTGCCCTTGTGGTTTTAAATGAGCTGTTACAAAGGCAGAACAAATAATGGAGTCCCCATCTATCTGCACCAGCCCTCCCCAAGGTGCCCACAGACCCAGTTGTAAAAGCAAACAAGCGTTTTTAAAGGGTGGCCAAGCAGGCGAGGAAGCAAGAAAACATACCTATTTCCTCTCCGCACCGAGTTATAGTGTGCAGGGGGGGGTCTTCCTAAGGAGAGCATAGTTATAGTGTGCAGGGGGGGGGGTCTTCATAAGGAGAGCATAGTTATAGTGTGCGGGGGGGGTCTTCATAAGAAGAGCATAGTTATAGTGTGCAGGGGGGGTCTTCATAAGGAGAGCATAGTTATAGTGTGCAGGGGGGGTCTTCTTAAGAAGAGCATAGTTATAGTGTGCAGGGGGGGTCTTCATAAGGAGAGCATAGTTATAGTGTGCAGGGGGGGTCTTCATAAGGAGAGCATAGTTATAGTGTGCAGGGGGGGGGGTCTTCATAAGGAGAGCATAGTTATAGTGTGG
>NC_074702.1:268521-292600 GCF_029448725.1 Salvelinus fontinalis | reverse complement strand
AGGGGGGGTCTTCATAAGGAGAGCATAGTTATAGTGTGCAGGGGGGGTCTTCATAAGGAGAGCATAGTGTGCTCTAAAGTTTGGGATGTTGTGTGTGGGTGCGTGTGCGTGTGTGTGTGTGTGATAGATGATGATACACTTCCTGTCAACTAATCTCTCCCAAAGCACCTCAAATTCTCTGAATTTGGTCCCTAGTGCTTCCCAAATGGCATTCCTATCCCTGTATAGTGTACTACTACATGGCCGGTCGAACCAAATATTGGGCCTTGGGAAGGAGCATTTTAAAGTCATGCCTTTTTGACATCAGAGAGAAAATATTGTAGTTTTCAAGCAAATCTTCTGTAATTCTACACATTTTGTCATGGGTAAAGATGTTTTGTTGTTGAAGCTTTAACAATAATATCCTGCAATTTTTCATGAGGCAGAGATAAAATGTTGCAGTTTTAAAACTTCAATTACATTGCATTTATGTATATAAAAAAAAGACATAGTGAGTGTAAAAATTTATAATTGGTGGAGTACTGTAGATACCAACCTCCCTGTCAGCCTCCCAAGCCCATGCTGCCCAGGGTTAAAACATACATTTTAGATGAATAATGTTACATTGTATTGTAATACACACCATAAACTTATTCCACGGATCCTTTGGCCAAAATTGGTTTAATCTTTTGTTCTTAGCACTATTCATATAAAAATATATACTGTATGTAAATTAAAATCTATTCGTTTGTAATATATTTTGAGATCTAGCTACAGTACCCCACTTGGAGAAGCCTTGATATAGGGAACAGGGTCCATTTGGGACAGAACTCCTGTCTGTGCTGAGGCCTAAATGATGATCTGGAAGGTTCCCATGAGGGGTCCTGCCTCCTGGGGCTCCGGTAACAGGATATGGGACAGAACTCCTGTCTGTGCTGAGGTCTAAATGATGATCTGGAGGGTTCCCATGAGGGGTCCTGCCTCCTGGGGCTCCGGTAACAGGATATGGGACAGAACTCCTGTCTGTGCTGAGGCCTAAATGATGATCTGGAGGGTTCCCATGAGGAGTCCTGCCTCCTGGGGCTCCGATAACAGGATATGGGACAGAACTCCTGTCTGTGCTGAGGCCTAAATGATGATCTGGAGGGTTCCCATGAGGGGTCCTGCCTCCTGGGGCTCCGGTAACAGGATATGGGACAGAACTCCTGTCTGTGCTGAGGCCTAAATGATGATCTGGAGGGTTCCCATGAGGGGTCCTGCCTCCTGGGGCTCCGGTAACAGGATATGGGACAGAACTCCTGTCTGTGCTGAGGCCTAAATGATGATCTGGAGGGTTCCCATGAGGGGTCCTGCCTCCTGGGGCTCCGGTAACAGGATATGGGACAGAACTCCTGTCTGTGCTGAGGCCTAAATGATGATCTGGAGGGTTCCCATGAGGAGTCCTGCCTCCTGGGGCTCTGGCAGCAGGACATGGGACGTCACCTGGCAGAGAAAACCAGGATAGCCTGAGGTCCAGCTGTCAGGAGGAAGGCAGAGTAGTGGACTACAACACTATTGTCAGTCTCTCTGTCTCTCTAGCCCTGTTCATACCTTGTTCTAACATAAGGCCTTTGTCGTGATATTGACCACATTTTTAGACAGGTGTAGACGACTAAAAGACACATTGGGATGTGATTGTGATCAGATCTTGTAAGTGTAAACGGATAAGATCAGGACAAGATCAGGGCGAAGGACGCAAGTTAACAGGGCTTCTGTCACACTCTCTCTCTCTCTGTCCTTCTGTCAGTCAGTCTGTCCGTCTTTCTTCTCTTATCAATCAGTTTTAATATTACCTTACTGTAATTTCCTTTCATTTACTCATAGCAAAAGTACATTTTCTTGCTTAATTTTGGCATGGTACTAAGGACTGTTTTAGCTAACTGTGTGAAAACATATGGTAAAACATTGGCCCCTGTATTAAAACCTTTTGGAACCAAGTTCCTTGGGTCAGTCTGTTAGAAAATATTATCGAACCGAGGCTGAGACTTCAGTTCATTTGGTTAGCTTTGGTTTCATTAAAAGTGGCGTCACTAGAGACGTCATTACAGACCCGGGTTCAATCCCGGCCTGATTCATAACCGGCCTTGATCGGGAGTCCCATAGGGCGGTGCACAAATGGCCCAACATCGTCAGGGTTAGGGAAGGGTTTGCCCAGGGTAGGCCATCATTGTAAATAAGAATTTGTTCTTAACTGACTTGCCCAGTTAAATAAAGGTTAAATAAAATGAATTAATTAATTTCAAAAATCAACTAGATGAGGCATGATTGCCACACAATCGTACCAGTTCATATAACTGTCTATGTTTTTACTTGTCATGCTAACGATAGCATAAAGTTGGCTGTTCGGTGAAGAGTTTATACACTGTGTTTCTTTTCCTGACTAAAACCCTGTTTATTATTCTCAGTTGTCTGATCAAACCCTGTGCTATTTGAAAGCCACTTGCACAGCTGAAATGGAAGTAGATTAATAGTATGGCACAGCATTGAAGTTTTCCAGATTTCTGGTGTGGATGTGAGGGGATTTTTGCGATGCTGGCATCCACCTGGAAGCCGTAATACAACGGGCTGTTTTTCTTTCCATTTGCTCGTACCAATGCTGGAGGTGTGGGACACTGACATTACAGCAGAGACACCACTGGCAGCAAATAAAGTAGACACTGTGTTTGTCTGCTAGCTAGTGTCAAAAAGACCACCTGGAACTTTAAAGACATAGTGCTCTGGTAGACTGGGGACTGACTGTGGTGGACTCATTTATGTTGGAGGCCTCTGTGTGCCCAGTTCTCCAGGGTTTGGGCTGAGGTTATTTTCACAAGACTGTCAAACCAAATGTACTCGCAGTACCGTCCAATTGTTCAAGTTTGTTCCAAGTTGGCTGAGCCTGATGGCCTGTCTACTGGGCTTTGTTTGGTCCAGTGGGGCTGGTGGGCATGACATCATTGGAGACAAACTGTAATTTCATATGTGATGAGATATGTAATATGGGTTGAAGAGAATAAATCAAAAGCTTCTCTATTTTTTAATACCTATTCAAAGTACATTTAGTTATGTTTATGTACTTTGCAACTAATGCGATTTTGGGACATGATTTTCAAATCAAACAAATACAACTGGATCTTTTCAACCCAAATCATCCTGAAAGACCACCATCACTACAAGAAGTAACTACTGGTCTTCCTCTCACATGAACCAGTGGTTTTCTCTTTTCTCTTCTCTTCTTCTTCTCTTCTCTTTTCCTTCTCTTCTTTTCTTCTTCTTCACCTTCTCTTCTCATCTTATTCTTCACCTTTTCTTCTCTTCTTCTTAACCTTCTCGTATCTTCTTCTTCACCTTCTTCTCTTCTTCTCTTGTCTTCTTCTATTTTCTTCTTCTTCCCCTTCTCTTCTTCTTCACCTTCTTTTTTATTCTTCTTCCCTTCTCTTCCTTCTCCTTCTCCTTCTCCAGACAGAGATGAAACACCCAAAGCCAGTCAGATAGATAGTGTCCAGGGGTTTATACCTCTGTCAGTCTCCTTGAGCGGTGTCATCCATACTGTTATCTTAGCTCCACCAGGAGTAATGCTCCTTTTCAAGTTTAATGAGATAAGAGACCTGGGGGAGGCGTCCCCCTGCCGTGTTCAAAGACCCTGCCGCCCCACCAGGAACTGCTTTATCTCAGCCCAATGATTGGCCTGGCTGATAGGTGATTCTGAGGAACTGCAGTGGCCCAGATAAGTGGGGTCTGGGTGTGATGGGGTGGGAGTGGGACAGGCTGGCAAACTTGGCCTCTTCTCTTAAAAGAAAGAAAGCTCCACCGTTGTGGCTCAGGCATCCCTGAGATGCCGCCTGTTCCCCCTCTCTATTTGATTCCAGCGGCCAGGACACCTTTTACGTGCCCGCCTCCCTCACACCACCGGCGCTCCAGAGCCCATAAAGCAAGTGGGCCCGCTCCCCGAGGCTCAGAGGCTAGTTGGACAGGACGTGTTTGTAAGTGTTGCCTGAATGCACCGCCAGGAGAAACAACACCCCCAGGGCTCGTAAGGCTTGTGAGTTTTTCTTCCAACTCCATGCCAAGAAGCCATTTCCAGTTCCAGCTCAATTCCTCTAGTCGTTTGTGGCCTGTGTGATCACGAAGCATCGGGACCTACCTCATGGTCTACATGGCATGCTAAATGATATCGGTTAAGGAAAAGGGCCATAACTGATAGGGGACAGAGTAAACTAATATACTGCCTTGATTAAATCTCCATCATCAAAGTGTCCTTTAATGACTATAGAATTAGCATTGTTTCCATGTTCCAAAAAATGTGTAATATTCTAGAATATGTTAATATTTCAGTTCCGTAGTTAGAATTTGACCTTAAACCATTAGAGCATGAAGCAGTGATGTCATCCATCAAGTCTACTTGTCTACAAGTCCATCAAGTAGCACACATACAGTTCCACTCACAAGTTTGGACACACCCACTCATTCAAGGATATTTCTTTATTTTTTCTATTTTCTATATTGGAGAATAATAGTGAAAACACCAAAACTATGAAATAACATATATGGAATCATGTAGTAACCAAAAAAGTGTTAAACAAATTGAAATATATTTTATATTTGAGATTCTTCAAAGTAGCCACAATTTGCCTTGATGACAGCTTTGCACACGCTTGGAATTCTCTCAACCAGCTTCATGAGGAAGGCTTTTACAACAGTCTCGAAGGAGTTCCCACATATGCTGAGCACTTTTCCTTCACTCTGCGGTCCATCTCATCCCAAACTATCTCAATTGGGTTGAGGTCGGGTGATTGTGGAGGCCAGGTCATCTGATGCAGCACTCCATCATTCTCCTTGGTGAAATAGCCCTTACAGAGCCTGGAGGTGTGTTTTGGGTCAATGTTCTGTTGAAAAACAAATGATAGTACCACTAAGCCCGAAACAGATGGGATGGCGTATAGCTGCAGAATGCTGTGGTAGCCATGCTGGTCTAGTGTGCCATTAATTCTAAATAAATCACTGACAGTGTCACCAGCAAAGCACCACCTCACCATTACACCTACTCGTCCATGCTTCCCGGTGGGAACCACACATGCGGAGATCATCCGTTCACCTACTCTGGTGTCCACTGGAAGTGGTTTCTTTCCAGCAATTGACAATGAAGGCCTGATTCACACAGTCTCCTCTGAACAGTTGATGTTGAGATGTGTCTGTTACTTAAACTCTGTGAAGCATTTATTTGTTTTGCAATCTGAGGTGCAGTTAACTCTAATGAACTTATCCTCTGCAGAAGAGGTAATTCTGGGGCTTCCTTCTCTGTGGCGGTCCTCATGAGAGCCAGTTTTATCACAGTGCTTGATGGTTTTTGCGACTGCACTTGAAGAAACTTTCAAAGTTCTTGAAATGTTCCGTATTGACTGACCTTCATGTCGTAAATTAATGATGGACTGTCGTTTCTCTTTGCTTATTTGAGCTGTTATTGCCATAATATGGACTTGGTCATTTTTTTACTTATCTATTTTTTACTTAACACTTATTTTTCTTAAAACTGCATTGTTGGTTAAGGGCTTTTAAGTAAGCATTTCACCTGTTGTTTTTACTTGGTAAATATTTTCTTGCACTGTTGGTTAAGGGCTTGTAAGTAAGCATTTCACGGTAAAGTCTACACTTGTTGTATTCGGCGCATGTGACAAATACATTTTGATTTGATTTGATTAGGTAAAATACCAAATCAAATCTAATTTTATTTGTCACATGCGCCAAAAACAACAGGTGAAATGCTTACTTAAAAGCCCTTAACCAACAATGCAGTTTTAAGAAAAATAAGTGTTAAGTAAAAAAATGACCAAGTCCATATTATGGCAAGAACAGCTCAAATAAGCAAAGAGAAACGACAGTCCATCATTAATTTACGACATGAAGGTCAGTCAATACGGAACATTTCAAGAACTTTGAAAGTAAAAAGTAAAAACAAAAATAAAAAGTAATAACAAAAAGTAACACAATAAGAATATCAATAACGAGGCTATATACAGGGGGCACCGGTACGGAGTCAGTGTGCGGGGGTACAGGTTAGATGAGGTAATTTGTACATGTAGGTGGGGGTGAAGTGACTATGCATAAATAATAAACAGCGAGTAGCAGCAGTGTACTGCTGTAATGTAAATTGTCCGGTGGCGAATGCATTAATTGTTCAGCAGTCTTATGGCCTGGGGGTAGAAGCTGTTGAAGAGCCTTTTGGTCCTAGACTTGGCTCCCCGGTACCGCTTACCATGTGGTAGCATGGCAAGCTTCATGGGCACTATGGTGTTGAACCCTGAGCTGTAGTCAATGAACAGCATTCTCACATAGGTGTTCCTTTTGTCTAGTGGATCTAGGGTGTCCGGGAGGATGCTGTTGATGTGAGCCATGACCAGCCTTTCAAAGCACTTCATGGCCACCCGACGTGAGTGCCACGGGGCGGTAATCATTTAGGCAGGTTATCTTCACTTCCTTGGGCAGAGGGACTATGGTGGTCTGCTTGAAACATGTAGGGATTACAAACTCGGTCAGGAGAGGTTGAAAACGTCAGTGAAGACACTTGACAGTTGGTCCGCCCATGCTTTGAGTTCATATCTTGGTAATCCGTCTGGTCCAGCGGATTTGTGAATTTTGACCTGTTTAAAAGGTTTTGTTCACATCGGCTACCGAGAGCGTTATCACAGTCATCCAGAACAGCTGGTGCTCTCATGCATGCTTCAGTGTTGCTTGCTTCGAAGCGAGCATAAAAGGCACTCAGCTCGTCTGGTAGGCTCGTGTCACTGGGCAGCTTGCGTCTGGGTTTCCCTTTGTAGTCCGTAATAGTGTTCAAGCCCTGCCACATCCGACGAGCATCAGAACTGGTGTCGTAGGATTCAATCTTAATCCTGTATTGACGCTTTGCTTGTTTGATGGTTCGTCTGAGGGCATAGCGGGATTTCTTACAAGCGCCCGGATTAGTCTCCCACTCATTGAAAGTGACAACTCTAGCCTTTAACTCGATGCAGATGTTGCCTGTAATCCATGGCTTCCGTTTGCGATATGTACGAACAGTCACTGTGGGGACGACGACGTCGATGCACTTATTGATGAAGCCGATGACTGAGGTGTACTCCTCAGTGCCATTGGATGAATCCCGGAACATATTACAGTCTGTGCTAGCAAAACAGTCTTGTAGTGTAGCATCCACGTCATCTGACCACTTCCGTATTGAGCGAGTCACTGGTACGTCCTGCTTTAGTTTTTGCTTGTAAGCAGGATTCAGGAGGATGGAATTATGGTCAAATTTGCCAAATGGTGGGCGGGGGGGAGCTTTGTATGGATCTGTGTGGAGTAAAGGTGGTCTAGTATTTTTTTTTTCTCTGGTTGCACATGTGATATGCTGGTAAAATTTGGTTAAACTGATTTAAGTTTGCCTGCATTGAAGTCCCTTGCCACTAGGAGCGCCACTTCTGGGTGAGCATTTTCTTCTTTTTCTTCTTTGGTTGACAGCGGTCTTAGTGCCAGCTTCGTTCTGTGGTGGTAAATAGACGGCTACGAATAATAGAGATTATTCCTATTCTCTTGGTAGATAGTGTGGTCTACAGCTTATCATAAGGTACTCTACCTCAGATGAGCAATACCTTGAGACTTGTTTAATATTAGACATCACGCACCAGCTGTTATTGACAAATAGACACAACCCTCACCCCTCGTCTTACCAGAGGTAGCGTCTCTGTTCTGTCGGTGCATGGAAAATCCCTCTAGCTCTATATTTTCCGTATTGTCGCTCAGCCATGTCTCGGTGAAACATAAGATGTTACAGTTTTTAATGTCCCGTTGGTAGGATAATCTTAACCGTAGGTCATCAATTTTATTTTCCATTGATTGCACGTTAGCAAGAAGAACGGATGGCAGTGGGAGTTAGCTCGCTCGCCTACGAATTCTCAGAAGGCTTCCCGATCTGCGACCCCTTTTCCTACGTCTTTTCTTCATGCAAAAGGTGGGGATCTGGGTCTGTTCCATTGAAAGCAGGATATCCTTCTCGTCGGACTCGTTAAATTAAAAAGTTTCTTCCAGTACGCGGTGAGTAATCGCTGTTCTGATGTCCAGAAGTTATTTTAGGTCATAAGAGATGGTAGCAGCAACATTATGTACACAATAAGATAAAAAATAAGTTACACAATACGCAAAAAACGAACAAAATAGCACAATTGGTTGGGAGAATGTAAAACGTCAGCCATGTTCTTCGGCACCATCTTCTGTATACCACCCCTACCTTGTCACAACAAAACTGACTGGGTCAAATGCATTAAGAAGGAAAGAAATTCCACAAATGAACTTTAACAAGGCACACCTGTTAATTGAAATGCATTCCAGGTGACCACCTCGTGAAGCTGGTTGAGAGAATGCCAAGAGTGTGCAATGCTGTCATCAAGGCAAAGGGTGGTTACTTTAAAGAATCTCAAATATAAAATATATTTTGATTTGTTTAACACTTTGCTTACTACATGATTCGATATGTGTTTTTCGTGGTGTTGATGTCTTCACTATTACTGTAAAAAGAAAGAAAAACCCTGGAATGAGTAGCTGTGTCCAAACTTTTCACTGGTACTGTGTATGTATAGCCACTTACACATTGACTTCTCTAAAGAATGCATTTCAGTCTATAGGAAAGAGTTATTTCCAGATCTTCTAGAGGAGATCTGAGACAGGTTTTGAGTAATGTTATTAAGTGTCTCTGGGGAATTCAGCTCGAGGCACATTTTCAAGGTTGGGGTGAAGGACTCCCTCATTATCACTATATATCGAGAAAATTAAACAAAGGACCCAGGAGAGGTTCCAGAGGCATCCACCCCGTCCCGCATTGCATGCAGGGGAGTTGACTGTCCTTCATGCTACACACTATATCACTATAGGGCTAATCTCTGGGGTGAACATCTGTATGGTGATACGTAAGGCACGTGGTTGTGCATGTAGACTAACCGCTAACAGGGTCAGTGGGAAATACAGGGCTCCAACGGCCATTAATGTCACTGGCAGCCATGTTTGTTCATCTGTGTAATGTTCAAATTGCGTCATCACTCCAATACATTACAGAGGAGGCCCTGTCTTCGGTCCAAAGGGCACCATATTCCCTTTTTAGTGCACTACTCTTGATCAGAGCCCTATTATGCAATAGGGTGTCATTTGGGATGCAGTCCTTGCTTGTGGAGCCATGTCCATAGCTCATGTTGGATTCCACATTATTATGTGAAGTGTATAAAATATCCATAAAAAGTATGTTCCCACAAGAGGTACTGAAACTTCATATCTTGTATCTTTAGCACAGTGGTGTAAATATTAGACAGACTGTATAGACATAGTGGGGTTTCCGTCAAGCTACTAGGAATGTCAAACCCTCAAATAAGCAATGCAGCCTGTGCCAAACTGAGTGGTTCTTTGAAGTATGTTTAAAGAATTAAAAAAATGTACAACAAACTCCGTGAGGTTTCCTGTTTCCAATTTGAATGACGAGTAGACTTGGACGACAGCCTTTTCACTTAAATATTATTTCTTTATCTCTGAAATAAAATCTAATTGCACCAAATATTTGTTTGTCTCGTTCTATTTTTCCTTAACATTGTTTACTTTAGCTAAGTAGAGAGAGGTCACATCAAAACTAGAGCTGTGGAATGTTAGGGTGCTTAACTCAATATCTAATGCAAACATCTCGGAGCAAGG
Source organism: Salvelinus fontinalis (assembly GCF_029448725.1). Classification (NCBI taxonomy): domain Eukaryota; kingdom Metazoa; phylum Chordata; class Actinopteri; order Salmoniformes; family Salmonidae; genus Salvelinus; species Salvelinus fontinalis. The sequence goes on along the minus strand of NC_074702.1, from coordinate 282,901 downwards.
CTTTCTGTCCAACACCATTATGAGGGTCATCATCTGTCTCTGAGTGGTATGAGGCTCCTGGCCAAGTCCCTGGGCGAAGTCTGTCCCAAATGGGATCCTATATTCCCTATAAAGTGTATTACTTTTGACCAGGACTCCATAAATGTAAGTCTTTCATATTCTCGCCTTTACTATGTACTCCTCAGTAGTTGGTATTCAGACTTATGCAGATGCGTAATGGGCTTTGCAGGCGTGGTCCTCTTGCGCGCGCTGAATAAATGTCATTCAACCACTGAAAACACTCCCACTTGCTGGCCAAGGGATTGTATAATGGAGTTTTCCTTTAATAGGGTTTTCAGTACATTTAAATAAAGCCATCACTTTAAATTTGGTGTACCACTTTTACTGCAGTGGGCTAAATCAGGGTCACACCGAGTGTTTCTTGGTAGTCTTCAACAAATCTACCTCGAAACAAAAGTATACACCTCACACACATGGTTATGGGCTTAAAAAATGAAGACACCTGTCCCATGTCAGATATTGAGTTGAAATGTACTAAATTTTGAGTTTGCATCCCCATATTACACTTTATATGCATCACAGAAGACTGAAAATATCAACACCGTTTGACATAGAAACACAGAATTTTCGGGCGTTTAAAAAAATCTATAATGTTTATTAATTATAAAATGATGAAACGATCCACCCATGAGACCGCATTTGACTGCAGGAAAAGGGCTATACTTTGACATTTCTGGACAGGCTCACTAGAATATATGGAGAGAACGTTCAGAATATTAGGATCAATGTCAGAAAGCTATGTCAATACATGCATATTCGTCTCGTTTTCAGCCTCAATTGGTGGACCAAAAAAATACTCTGATCTTGCTTATTATTTAGGGTTTGAAAAGTATTCATGAATAATAATAAAAACAGGGTTGAAGTGTCACGTTCTTTCAAAATCGAACCCAGAAGCAGACCAGGACAAGGAGCGTAGAAAGAAGGTGAGTATTTATTTACAAGTGAATGTGAATGGGTAGATATATCCAGTGGCGTGGTGGGCAGCGGTGGTGAGTTGATGGGAGTAAATAGGTGAATCCAATGGGGTAGCGGAATCCTCCGTCGACCAGGCGGGAATGGAGTAAATGATCCGGGTGAGTAACTGAAGACAAAACAAACGGAGGTAAGTTTAAGGCAAGCAATACGTGAAAAACAACAAAACAAATCCTATCCAACTTGAGGCTGATACTATGGCACAACATACTGTTCATGGCTAACGATCCGGCAGGGAATGGATGTCAGGTCAGAGCTTTTGAAGGGGAGAGGTGATGATCAGGACAGGTGTGCAGATTACTGATGGGATACAGGTGCGGGTGAACATCAATCTCCCAACAAGCTAATTCGCCCGGCAACCAGACAGGGTGCGTTCCAGGACACCGGAAACACACTTCAGGACAGAAACACAGGCAAACACGGACTCAGGAAGCGGGATTCGTGTCAGTACCCCCCCTCCGACGAACGCCACCGGGCGGACTACCTGGAGCGCCAGGGTGGAGGCGGTAGAAGTCACGAAGCAGGTCGTCATCAAGGATCTGACGCCGAGGAATCCAACTCCTCTCCTCTGGACCATATCCTTCCCAATCCACTAAATACTGATACCCTCGACCCCGCCGTCTGGAGTCCATGATGCGGCGCACCGTGTAGACAGGACCACCTCCGATCATCCGAGGAGGAGGAGGACGAGGAGGAGGGGGCAACAGAGGACTGAGGTGAACCAGCTTGAGGCAGGAGACATGAAAGGTGGGATGTACTCTAAGTGTTGCAGGCAACTTGAGTCGAACCACAACAGGATTAATGATTCTCTCCACTACAAACGGACCAATGAACTTCGGTGACAATTTCCTCGACTCAGTCCGTAGAGGAAGATCCCGTGTAGCCAACCAAACCTTATCTCCGACCGTATAAGCTGGGGCAGGAATACGGCGACGATTCGCCTGGATCTGATACCGGTCAGAAACTCTAAGGAGAGCCTTCCTGGCCCGATGCCAGGTCCGGTGGCAACGACGAATGTGGGTCTGGACAGAGGGAACCGAGAGATCCCTTTCCTGAGAAGGAAACAAAGGAGGTTGGTATCCGTAAAGGCATTGGAAGGGGGACATCCCAGTGGCAGATGAAGGAAGGGTATTATGGGCATACTCAACCCAGGGTAATTGAGATGACCACGAGGTAGGATCAGAGGAGACAAGACAACGCAGCGTGGACTCCATCTTCTGGTTGGCTCTCTCCGCCTGACCATTAGATTGTGGGTGAAATCCAGAAGTGAGACTGACTGTAGCTCCAATGGCCAAACAGAAGGATCTCCAAACAGCAGAGGTAAACTGAGGACCACGGTCAGAAACAATGTCACTGGGCAATCCGTGGACCCTGAAAACCTCCCTAACCAGGATCTCGGACGTCTCAGTGGCAGATGGAAGCTTGGAGAGAGGGACAAAATGAGCGAACTTGCTGAATCTGTCCACAATGGTCAGAATGACCGTGTTCCCAACAGAAGGAGGCAATCCCGTGACAAAATCCAGGGCCAGATGCGACCAAGGTCGCCGAGGAATAGGTAGGGGTGAAGAAGCCCAGAGCTGGGCCGATTGGTACTTTTGTTCTGAGCACAAACAGGACATGCGGCAACAAACCTCCGGGTATCTTCTCCCATGGCAGGCCACCAAAAACGTCTGCGCAGTAGCGCCATAGTCCGAGCAACGCCAGGGTGACAAGCTATCTTGCTGGCGTGGGACCACTGAAGAACAGCAGAACGGACCGACTCAGGCACGAACAACCGACCGGGTGGACCGTTACCGGGGCCGGGCTGCGTCTGAAGAGCCGCCATCACATCCTCCTCAATCCTCCATGTAACGGCTCCCACGACAAGGTTCTGGGGAAGAATCGTCTCAGTCTTGGCCCCACTCTCATCCGTCTTGGAGAACATCCGGGACAAGGCGTCCGCCTTGCCGTTCTTCAACCCAGGTCGGAACGTCAGGGAAAAATTGAAGCATCCAAAAAACAAAGCCCCCCTGGCCTGACGGGAGTTGAGACGTTTAGCCGATTGCACGTAAGCCAGATTCTTGTGGTCAGTCCAGACCACAAACGGTTGCTCCGCTCCCTCCAACCAGTGACGCCACTCCTCCAAGGCAAGCTTCACAGCGAGAAGCTCCCGGTTACCCACATCGTAGTTTCTCTCAGCTGGTGAAAGACGACAAGAGTAGAAGGCGCAGGGATGGAGTTTACCGTCAGTGGAGCTACGCTGGGACAGGATGGCGCCCACCCCCACATCAGACGCGTCCACCTCAACAACAAACTGACGGGAAGTGTCAGGTTGAGAGAGAATTGGGGAGTTGGTGAATCGGCTCTTCAAGTTCAGAAATGCTCGGTCCGCCTCAGGAGTCCAACAGAAAACTCTGGTGCAAGACGTCAGAGCAGTTAAAGGAGCGGCCACCCGGCTGTAATCACGGATAAACCTCCGATAGAAGTTCGCAAATCCCAGGAATCTCTGGAGCTGCAATCTCGTACCGGGCTGGGCCCAATCCCGAACCGCCCGAACCTTCTCTTGGTCCATCTTGATCTCACCCCTGGAGATGATGTACCCGAGGAAGGATGTAGTGTGAGCGTGAAAATCACACTTCTCTGCCTTCACAAACAGACGGTTCTCCAATAACCGCTGCAGGACCTGCTTAACATGCTGGATGTGGCTGGAAAGCTCCTTGGAGAAAATCAGGATGTCATCCAGGTAAACAAACACAAACAGACCGATCATATCCCTCAGCACGTCATTCACCAAACCTTGGAACACTGCTGGAGCGTTGGAAAGTCCAAACGGCATCACCTGGTACTCGAAATGTCCCATAGGTGTATTGAATCCAGTCAACCACTCGTCCCCCTCCTTGATCCGAACCAGATGATACGCATTGCGTAGATCAAGCTTCGTAAACACAGTAGCACCCTGTAAAGAATCGAAAGCGGAGCTCATCAAGGGCAAGGGGTACTTGTTCTTGACCGTAATATCATTCAACCCCCGATAATCAATACACGGTCGAAGAGAGCCATCCTTCTTACTCACAAAAAAAAATCCAGCTCCCAGGGGTGATGACGAGGGACGAATGAGACCTGCAGCAAGAGACTCCTTTATGTAGGTCTCCAGGGCTTCTCGCTCAGGACGAGAGATACTGTATAACCGTCCCTTGGGAAAGGCAGCTCCAGGGAACAGATTAATCGCACAATCATAAGGTCGGTGGGGAGGAAGTGACTGAGCTTTCTGAACACCTCACCCAACTCGTGATATGTTTCAGGAACCAGGGACAAATCAGGAGAAGCAGACTCACTGACCCGACTGGGGACAGCATGAAAACAGGCAGTCCTGAGGCAGTTAGCATGGCACTCAATGCTCCAACTAGTTACCTTTCCAGTCACCCAATCGAACGAGGGATTGTGTTCCTTTAGCCAGGGGTATCCAAGAACCAGAGGTACATGGGGGGAAGGCAAAATGAAAAAAGACATAACCTCTGAATGATTCCCCGACAACATTTTAACCGGTTCAGTCCTCATAGTGATCCGTGCCAGAACACTGCCGTTCAGAGTGGTTGCTTCAATGGCTTCCGGTAATTGCTCCTTGGAAAGCCCCAGCTGTTCCACTACGTCGGCATCAATGAAGCTGTCATCGGCACCTGAATCGATGAAAGCGTTAATCGCTAAACTCTGATCCTTATTTATGAGGGTAGCAGGAAAACGAGGTCTGACAGGACTCTTGAGAGGTTGAAACTGGCTCGCTAACAAACCTCCCAAACTTAACGAGCCGAGCAGTTTAACGGGCGCTGAGGACAAACGGAGATGTAATGTCCCGAACTACCACAGTAAAGGCAGCTGTTGGTCTCACGTTTACGTTGGCGCTCGTCCTTAGTTAACCCGTGCCGCCCCACTTGCATAGGTTCAGGATCTGGCGGCAGAACTCCTCCACTTATCCCGTGTGAAGAAAAATGATCAACCCGTTCTGGTCCATCTCCTGACCCGAATGATAACCGAGTCTCAGATTGATTAGATGAACCCCACTTCTTCTCCCTCCTTCTCTCTCGGACTCTATTATCTACCCGAATAGCTAAGGTGACCAAACTATCTAGGTCACTAGGCTCTGGATAGGAGATCAGCTCGTCCTTGAGTTGCTCCGACAACCCCTGGTAAAAAAACGCTTGTAGTGATTCCTCATTCCAACCACTCTCCACAGCCAATGTCCTGAATTCTATCACAAAGTCTGCCACACTGAGAGTTCCTTGGCGAAGAGAGAACAAGCGTTTAGCTGCATCCTTACCTCGGACTGGATGGTCAAAAAGCTTTCTCATCTCTGCCGGGAAACCCTGGAATGACGTCATGCAGGTGTCCCGTCGTTCCCAAACAGCTGAAGCCCATTCCAGAGCTCTACCACGTAGCAGCTCAATAACAAAAGCTATCCTAGCCTTATCTGTGGCGTAAGAGTAGGGCTGCAGATCAAAAACTAACCCACACTGCAAAAGAAATAAACGGCATCCTCCCAGATCTCCCTCGTACTTATCCGGTGTCGGAACCTTGGGCTCACGGAAGGAACCCGCTCCCGAATCGGCAGGTGATATGGGTGGAACAGGTGGTAGATGATCCACCGGCAACCTGAGCTGATCCTGGATACTCGTTAATCTATCCGATAAGTTTCGGATTGAACCCGCTATCTCGTGTAGCGCCGTCTTGTGTCGTCCCAACATCTTCTCCTGCTGGGTAATTGCATGGCAAACGGAGTCCAGGTCCGCTGGGTTCATCACTGGCCGGATCGTTCTGTCACGTTCTTTCAAAATCGAACCCAGAAGCAGACCAGGACAAGGAGCGTAGAAAGACGGTGAGTATTTATTTACAAGTGAATGTGAATGGGTAGATATATCCAGGTGGCGTGGTGGGCAGCGGTGGTGAGTTGATGGGAGTAAATAGGTGAATCCAATGGGGTAGCGGAATCCTCCGTCGACCAGGCGGGAATGGAGTAAATGATCCGGGTGAGTAACTGAAGACAAAACAAACGAAGGTAAGTTTAAGGCAAGCAATACGTGAAAAACAACAAAACAAATACTATCCAACTTGAGGCTGATACTATGGCACAACATACTGTTCATGGCTAACGATCCGGCAGGGAATGGATGTCAGGTCAGAGCTTTTGAAGGGGAGAGGTGATGATCAGGACAGGTGTGCAGATTACTGATGGGATACAGGTGCGGGTGAACATCAATCTCCCAACAAGCTAATTCGCCCGGCAACCAGACAGGGTGCGTTCCAGGACACCGGAAACACACTCCAGGACAGAAACACAGGCAAACACGGACTCAGGAAGCGGGATTCGTGACATGAAGAGCCTTTATGCACGAAATATATTGGTGAATAAAAAATTCAGTGGTTTGATTCATCTTGAAAGTTGCCATTTTCAATTGTTCAAACCATAAAATAGTGAATGGTGAGAAAAGTATACAATAGGGATTTGAAAAATAATCCTCTAAATCTAACCTAATAATCCTCACTAATCATGGAACTGTGAGGAAATGGGTCCAGTGGTCGTGAACCGTGCGCCAGGGTCCAGGTTTAAACTGTTGTGTCTGGTCTGCCTTCCATTATGACTGAAATAGGCGTGTAATGCGTCAACCTATTATGATTCATCCACTATTGTTAGCGATCCTCAGGAACAACCACGTGAACATGACAGAGGAAAGAAATGTAAACTAAGGATGTAATGGAATGATGCAAAATTTAAGGAAACTAACACTAAAGTGACAGTTATAAATGTAAGGAAACTAACACTAAAGTGACCGTTATAAATCAATGTTGGTATACTTGGTGGTTGTTACCGATAGTGGCTATTATTTAACACCATACAAACAGTAAAAAATACAATGAAAAGTCTGAGCATATAATGAAAACCTTCTAAAAATCACAAATCAAGTCGGTAGGTTTGGCGCTATACTGTCATTTCCACATGGCTACAGAATCCTATAGCTTTGGTCTCCAAATGTTATCCCTGGAAGTTAATAAGGCCAGCATTTCAGAAACTGCACTGTGGAAAAGGTGATAGATATGTTGCTATGCTTCAGTTTATCAGTTTGCTGCCATATGACTGGTTTCACATTTGTCTCCAGCGATCATAAGGTAAAATAGATCTAAAACAATTGTAATTTATATTTACCACCCCCTTACCCAAACAGCTTACTCATTTACCTAGCTCTTATCAATAGTTCTTATCAATCTGTAAATTACAATGCATGGAGAATGCTGTTATTTATTTTGGAAAAGATAAAGTAGATGGGGTTCACCGTTTCAGGTGGAGGAATTATGAGGGAGTTAGGTCAAGGTCAGAATAGGGTGTATCTGTAGACACACCTCCGCCACACCTTCATTTATTGGATCTCCACCACACACGATTAGCGGTGAATACCACGCTATTCTCATGCTTTAATTCAATGTTGTAATACACTTATAGAGAAAAGTGCTTAGAGAGGGTCGGAATTCAGCCCTCCCCATGAGCCTTGGAGCATCCCTGTCCCTAAGAGACATAGAACAGAGAGGTAATTCACCATGAGCCCTGGAGCATCCCTGTCCCTAAGAGACATAGAACAGGCAGGTAATTCACCATGAGCCCTGGAGCATCCCTGTCCCTAAGAGACAGAAGAGAGAGGTAATTCACCATGAGCCCTGGAGCATCCCTGTCCCTAAGAGACAGGACAGGCAGGTAATTCACCATGAGCCCTGGAGCCTCCCTGTTCCTAAGAGACATAGAACAGGCAGGTAATTCACCATGAGCCCTGGAGCATCCCTGTCCCTAAGAGACATAGAACAGAGAGGTAATTCACCATGAGCCCTGGAGCATCCCTGTTCCTAAGAGACATAGAACAGGCAGGTAATTCCCCATGAGCCCTGGAGCATCCCTGTCCCTAAGAGACATAGAACAGAGAGGTAATTCACCATGAGCCCTGGAGCCTCCCTGTCCATAAGAGACATAGAACAGGCAGGTAATTCACCATGAGCCCTGGAGCATCCCTGTCCCTAAGAGACAGAACAGGCAGGTAATTCACCATGATTCCTGGAGCATCCCTGTCTCTAAGAGACAGAACAGGCAGGTAATTCACTATGAGCCCTGGAGCATCCCTGTCCCTAAGAGACATAGAACAGGCAGGTAATTCACCATGAGCCCTGGAGCATCCCTGTCCCTAAGATACATAGAACAGGCAGGTAATTCACCATGAGCCCTGGAGCATCCCTGTTCCTAAGAGACATAGAACAGGCAGGTAATTCACCATGAGCCCTGGAGCCTCCCTGTCCCTAACAGACATAGAACATGCAGGTAATTCACCATGAGCCCTGGAGCATCCCTGTCCCTAAGAGACAGAACAGGCAGGTAATTCACCATGAGCCCTGGAGCATCCCTATCCCTAAGAGACATAGAACAGGCAGGTAATTCACCATGAGCCCTGGAGAATCCCTGTCCCTAAGAGACAGAACAGGCAGGTAATTCACCATGAGCCCTGGAGCCTCCCTGTTCCTAAGAGACAGGACAGGCAGGTAATTCACCATGAGCCCTGGAGCATCCCTGTCCCTAAGAGACATAGAACAGGCAGGTAATTCACCATGAGCCCTGGAGCATCCCTGTTCCTAAGAGACATAAAACAGGCAGGTAATTCCCCATGAGCCCTGGAGCATCCCTGTCCCTAAGAGACATAGAACAGAGAGGTAATTCACCATGAGCCCTGGAGCCTCCCTGTCCATAAGAGACATAGAACAGGCAGGTAATTCACCATGAGCCCTGGAGCATCCCTGTCCCTAAGAGACAGAACAGGCAGGTAATTCACCATGATTCCTGGATCATCCCTGTCTCTAAGAGACAGAACAGGCAGGTAATTCACCATGAGCCCTGGAGCATCCCTGTCCCTAAGAGACATAGAACAGGCAGGTAATTCACCATGAGCCCTGGAGAATCCCTGTCCCTAAGAGACATAGAACAGGCAGGTAATTCACCATGAGCCCTGGAGCCTCCCTGTTCCTAAGAGACATAGAACAGGCAGGTAATTCACCATGAGCCCTGGAGCCTCCCTGTCCCTAAGAGACATAGAACAGGCAGGTAATTCACCATGAGCCCTGGAGCATCCCTGTCCCTAAGAGACAGAACAGGCAGGTAATTCACCATGAGCCCTGGAGCATCCCTATCCCTAAGAGACGTAGAACAGGCAGGTAATTCACCATGAGCCCTGGAGCATCCCTGTCCCTAAGAGACATAGAACAGAGAGGTAATTCACCATGAGCCCTGGAGCCTCCCTGTCCATAAGAGACATAGAACAGGCAGGTAATTCACCATGAGCCCTTAAGCATCCATGTCCCTAACAGACATAGAACAGAGAGGTAATTCACCATGAGCCCTGGAGCATCCCTGTCCCTAAGAGACAGAACAGGCAGGTAATTCACCATGAGCCCTGGAGCATCCCTATCCCTAAGAGACATAGAACAGGCAGGTAATTCACCATGAGCCCTGGAGCATCCCTGTCCCTAAGAGACATAGAACAGGCAGGTAATTCACCATGAGCCCTGGAGCATCCCTGTCCCTAAGAGACCTAGAACAGGCAGGTAATTCACCATGAGCCCTGGAGCATCCCTGTCCCTAAGAGACATAGAACAGGCAGGTAATTCACCATGAGCCCTGGAGCATCCCTGTCCCTAAGAGACATAGAACAGGCAGGTAATTCACCATGAGCCCTGGAGCATCCCTGTTCCTAAGAGACATAGAACAGGCAGGTAATTCCCCATGAGCCCTGGAGCATCCCTGTCCCTAAGAGACATAGAACAGAGAGGTAATTCACCATGAGCCCTGGAGCCTCCCTGTCCATAAGAGACATAGAACAGGCAGGTAATTCACCATGAGCCCTGGAGCATCCCTGTCCCTAAGAGACAGAACAGGCAGGTAATTCACCATGATTCCTGGAGCATCCCTGTCTCTAAGAGACAGAACAGGCAGGTAATTCACTATGAGCCCTGGAGCATCCCTGTCCCTAAGAGACATAGAACAGGCAGGTAATTCACCATGAGCCCTGGAGCATCCCTGTCCCTAAGAGACAGAACAGAGAGGTAATTCACCATGATTCCTGGAGCATCCCTGTCTCTAAGAGACAGAACAGGCAGGTAATTCACCATGAGCCCTGGAGCATCCCTGTCCCTAAGAGACATAGAACAGGCAGGTAATTCACCATGAGCCCTGGAGCATCCCTGTCCCTAAGAGACATAGAACAGGGAGGTAATTCACCATGAGCCCTGGAGCCTCCCTGTTCCCAAGAGACATAGAACAGGCAGGTAATTCACCATGAGCCCTGGAGCCTCCCTGTCCCTAAGAGACATAGAACATGCAGGTAATTCACCATGAGCCCTGGAGCATCCCTGTCCCTAAGAGACAGAACAGGCAGGTAATTCACCATGAGCCCTGGAGCATCCCTATCCCTAAGAGACATAGAACAGGCAGGTAATTCACCATGAGCCCTGGAGCATCCCTGTCCCTAAGAGACAGAACAGGCAGGTAATTCACCATGAGCCCTGGAGCATCCCTATCCCTAAGAGACGTAGAACAGGCAGGTAATTCACCATGAGCCCTGGAGCATCCCTGTCCCTAAGAGACATAGAACAGAGAGGTAATTCACCATGAGCCCTGGAGCCTCCCTGTCCATAAGAGACATAGAACAGGCAGGTAATTCACCATGAGCCCTGGAGCATCCCTGTTCCTAAGAGACATAGAACAGGCAGGTAATTCACCAGGAGCCCTGGAGCCTCCCTGTCCCTAAGAGACATAGAACATGCAGGTAATTCACCATGAGCCCTGGAGCATCCCTGTCCCTAAGAGGCAGAACAGGCAGGTAATTCACCATGAGCCCTGGAGCATCCCTATCCCTAAGAGACATAGAACAGGCAGGTAATTCACCATGAGCCCTGGAGCATCCCTGTCCCTAAGAGACAGAACAGGCAGGTAATTCACCATGAGCCCTGGAGCATCCCTATCCCTAAGAGACGTAGAACAGGCAGGTAATTCACCATGAGCCCTGGAGCATCCCTGTCCCTAAGAGACATAGAACAGAGAGGTAATTCACCATGAGCCCTGGAGCCTCCCTGTCCATAAGAGACATAGAAGAGGCAGGTAATTCACCATGAGCCCTGGAGCATCCATGTCCCTAAGAGACATAGAACAGAGAGGTAATTCACCATGAGCCCTGGAGCATCCCTGTCCCTAAGAGACAGAACAGGCAGGTAATTCACCATGAGCCCTGGAGCATCCCTATCCCTAAGAGACATAGAACAGGCAGGTAATTCACCATGAGCCCTGGAGCATCCCTGTCCCTAAGAGACATAGAACAGGCAGGTAATTCACCATGAGCCCTGGAGCATCCCTGTCCCTAAGAGACCTAGAACAGGCAGGTAATTCACCATGAGCCCTGGAGCATCCCTGTCCCTAAGAGACATAGAACAGGCAGGTAATTCACCATGAGCCCTGGAGCATCCCTGTCCCTAAGAGACATAGAACAGGCAGGTAATTCACCATGAGCCCTGGAGCATCCCTGTTCCTAAGAGACATAGAACAGGCAGGTAATTCCCCATGAGCCCTGGAGCATCCCTGTCCCTAAGAGACATAGAACAGAGAGGTAATTCACCATGAGCCCTGGAGCCTCCCTGTCCATAAGAGACATAGAACAGGCAGGTAATTCACCATGAGCCCTGGAGCATCCCTGTCCCTAAGAGACAGAACAGGCATGTAATTCACCATGATTCCTGGAGCATCCCTGTCTCTAAGAGACAGAACAGGCAGGTAATTCACTATGAGCCCTGGAGCATCCCTGTCCCTAAGAGACATAGAACAGGCAGGTAATTCACCATGAGCCCTGGAGCATCCCTGTCCCTAAGAGACAGAACAGAGAGGTAATTCACCATGAGCCCTGGAGCATCCCTGTTCCTAAGAGACAGGACAGGCAGGTAATTCACCATGAGCCCTGGAGCCTCCCTGTTCCTAAGAGACAGGACAGGCAGGTAATTCTCCATGAGCCCTGGAGCATCCCTGTCCCTAAGAGACAACTCCATTGTGTCCTCCTCCCAGAGCGCTAAGAACCTTGGCGTGATCCTGGACAACACCCTGTCGTTCTCAACTAACATCAAGGCGGTGGCCCGTTCCTGTAGGTTCATGCTCTACAACATCCGCAGAGTACGACCCTGCCTCACACAGGAAGCGGCGCAGGTCCTAATCCAGGCACTTGTCATCTCCCGTCTGGATTACTGCAACTCGCTGTTGGCTGGGCTCCCTGCCTGTGCCATTAAACCCCTACAACTCATCCAGAACGCCGCAGCCCGTCTGGTGTTCAACCTTCCCAAGTTCTCTCACATCACCCCGCTCCTCCGCTCTCTCCACTGGCTTCCAGTTGAAGCTCGCATCCGCTACAAGACCATGGTGCTTGCCTACGGAGCTGTGAGGGGAACAGCACCTCAGTACCTTCAGGCTCTGATCCGGCCCTACACCCAAACAAGGGCACTGCGTTCATCCACCTCTGGCCTGCTCGCCTCCCTACCACTGAGGAAGTACAGTTCCCGCTCAGCCCAGTCAAAACTGTTCGCTGCTCTGGGACCCCAATGGTGGAACAAACTCCCTCACGACGCCAGGACAGCGGAGTCAATCACCACCTTCCGGAGACACCTGAAACCCCACCTCTTCAAGGAATACCTAGGATAGGATAAAGCAATCCTTCTGCCCCCCCCCCCCCCTTAAAAGATTTAGATGCACTATTGTAAAGTGGCTGTTCCACTGGATGTCATAAGGTGAATGCACCAATTTGTAAGTCGCTCTGGATAAGAGCGTCTGCTAAATGACTTAAATGTAATGTAAATGTAAAAGAGACATAGAACAGAGAGGTAATTCACCATGAGCCCTGGAGCCTCCCTGTTCCTAAGAGACATAGAACAGGCAGGTAATTCACCATGAGCCCTGGAGCATCCCTGTTCCTAAGAGACAGGACAGGCAGGTAATTCACCATGAGCCCTGGAGCATCCCTGTCCCTAAGAGACATAGAACAGAGAGGTAATTCACCATGAGCCCTGGAGCCTCCCTGTTCCTAAGAGACATAGAACAGGCAGGTATTTCACCATGAGCCCTGGAGCCTCCCTGTCCCTAAGAGACAGAACAGGCAGGTAATTCACCATGAGCCCTGGAGCCTCCCTGTCCCTAAGAGACAGAACAGGCAGGTAATTCACCATGAGCCCTGGAGCCTCCCTGTCCCTAAGTGACATAGAACAGGCAGGTAATTCACCATGAGCCCTGGAGCCTCCCTGTCCCTAAGAGACATAGAACAGGCAGGTAATTCACCATGAGCCCTGGAGCATCCCTGTCCCTAAGAGACATAGAACAGGCAGGTAATTCACCATGAGCCCTGGAGCCTCCCTGTTCCTAAGAGACATAGAACAGGCAGGTAATTCCCCATGAGCCCTGGAGCCTCCCTGTTCCTAAGAGACATAGAACAGGCAGGTAATTCACCATGAGCTAAGTTTCCTTACTTTCCTACATGTTGTACATCCATCCTCTGAAAGCAGTGATGATTATGTACTCTACAGTATTTCACATTATTCAGTCTTTAGGAAAGGCCAGAGTATGAGACAAGGCTGAATATCATAGAGCTCATTATAATAATTAAAGATGTGTTTAATCAAGTTCCCAATATGTGTGTGTTCAGATTATGAGTTCATGTACAGCTGGTGATATCCTGGCAAGGCATTCAACGCACATAGTTCAACTTTGAGTTTGAATTAAGTTATAAATGAATTACTCCCACCGTACAGGTGTTGACTATCATTATTTTCTGAGGTTAAATCAAACATTGAGTCTTGCCAAATGTGGGGCTCAATCAGAGGACAGCTGCACAAAGTATTTGCAGAGAAAATATCTCTCGTCATTATCATCATCATAGTTGCTATATGGGTTTAGTCCTGTTCAGTGTGAGAAAGCAGAAAGAAGCTTTGCAGGAACAGTGGTCTCCTGACAGAACACAGAACCAGAACCTGACTCACTTCATGAATCCATCCAATCCACAGTCATTAGTCGGAGTCAGGAGCAGCGATGACAAACATTCTAGAATCAGTTGAAGAGGTTCTGGGCAGGGAGCCCCACAGTCTCCTAAACCCGACCCTAGGCAACAGTGGGAGGCAACCGTCTGCCTAGGAAGACTGTAGGAGCTCCAGCATCACTGTTGATCCAAGAGAATCTGGCTGGATCAGTTTGGATCTGGTTAGCCACCCAAGCTGCAAGTTTATAGGAAATTACATCAATTACGTAAATGAGTAAAAACAGTGGTTC